>NW_023270839.1:40435800-40533616 GCF_011800145.1 Mirounga leonina
TGGTGGTGATGATGATGGTGGTGGTGGTGGTGGTGATGATGATGATGGTGATGGTGGTGGTGGTGGTGGTGATGGTGGTGGTGATGATGATGGTGGTGGTGATGATGGTGATGATGGTGGTGGTGGTGGTGATGATGATGATGATGATGGTGGTGGTGGTGGTGATGGTGGTGGTGGTGATGATGATGGTGGTGATGATGATGGTGGTGGTGATGATAAAGATGGTGATGGTGGTGGTGATGACGATGATGGTGATGGTGGTGGGGATGACGATGGTAGTGGTGGTGATGATGATGGTGGTGGTGATGATGGTGGTGGTGATGATGATGGTGGTGGTGATGATGGTGATGATGGTGGTGGTGGTGGTGATGATGATGATGATGATGGTGGTGGTGGTGGTGATGGTGGTGGTGGTGATGATGATGGTGGTGGTGATGATGATGATGGTGATGGTAATGGTGGTGGGGATGATGATGGTGATGATGATGGTGATGGTGATGGTGGTGGTGATGATGATGATGATGATGATGATATTGTCCTCAGTGATGAAAAAGGTTTGGTAATGCTCTCTTTAAGTCATTTAATGCTTTTTATGGGGGGAAAACATTGGGGCAAAAAATTCTAATGTTCTAAGATAGGAATTGGTAAAGATTTTCTATGAAGGGTCAGACAATAAATATTTTTTACTTTCCAGGCAGGACTGTCCCTGTCACAACTACTCAACCCTGCTGATATTGTGAGAAAATTATCATAGACCTCCAGAAACAAAGGGGCATGGCTGTGTTCCAATAAAACTTTATTTACAAAGGCAGGCTATGAAACACATAGCCCACAGGCCTTAGTTTGCCGACCCATTTTAAGAGAACTACTTTAATTGGGAAAAGTGCCTAAGTCCCTCTCCTTTCTCCAGCCCAGGAGAAATGAGCCCAGTGGTCTGGGGAACATCCAGGAAAGACTGGAGTAAAAATCACATGCGTGGGCTCTGGGGCAGGGGACAGCTCATGGGAAGGTCAGCCCCAAGGCTGCCCCGACAAGTGGTGAGGGCTTGGGAAGCCCAGCTTTGGCAAAAGTCCTTGGAGCCTGCAAGCTGTGGGAACTGTGTCAGGCTTGACTATCCCTTCAAACAGAGCCTTGCGGTGAGCAGTCAGAGAGCTGGGCCCAGGAAAGCTCAAAGGCACACTTGTCCTAGATGTTACCTGCCCCACTGTGATTCATTTGATGACCTGACCTGTGCTGGCTGGACGGAGGGTGCCTGACATGACAATGAGATCCGCTTCAGCAGGAAAAGAGGAACACTCGGCATTCTGGAATCACCACCGCACAAAAAGGGGGTTCGACCATCTTTGGTTCAGAGGTTTGTAACCCCATACTCAAGAAGAGCCTGGCTCTGGTGCTAGGGGAGTCTTGTCCCAACACCATTTACGAAGTTGCTGCAGAGCTAACTAGATAATTCTGAGTTAAGACGAATATCATCTTACACAAACATGCTCTTCAAATCAACCTGCCTCTCCCCCAGCAGCCACGAGACCTTGACAACTCTGCCTCTCTGTCCCCTCACCTCTTGAATGAGAATAATTTGCAAGGCTGTCTGAAGGATTCAATGAGCACAGACACAGACCTGCCCAGCACCTGCCACATAGTAGGCGCTTACTCATGTTCCATCCCCTTCCCTAAACGTTTGTCTAGCCAAGCAGCTGTAGAAACCAAAGGTTATAGGAAGACTTTGAAAAGAAAAACATAGATGTGAGAGAAAACTCTGCCTTAGTTTGATCTCCCCACCTCCCCACCAAGAACTAGGAAAGGACAGCTGTCGTTCATTTCAGCTGTGGCTTCTCTTGGTATAATTTAGTGGCCATGATGTCTCATAGCTTGTTCTATTCTGTTCCAAGCACTGCATGGGAATAGAGTGGGGGAGATAAAAGCTCTACCTAAGATCCACTTTATGGAACTTCCCCCTCCCTGCCCACCTGCCCTGTACATGGACATCAGCACCAGCAACACTGTCATGCTCTGATTCACCTGCCTGTCTCCCTCTACTAGGCTCTATGTTCCTTAAGGAAAGGGGCAGCATCTTACCGCCTTGTCTCCCCAGTGCCTAACCTAGAGCCCTCTCTCTGGGGGCTCCCACCGTGAGATACACTGCTGGGCCGGCCCTTAGAGTCATCAGCCCGTCCGCTTCCGAGCTGCACAGAAACTCACTGCATTTCTTGCTTGTCCTCTGGACACTCCAGCTGTGACTGATGTCGAGAGACTTTTAGAGCTGAGAGCAAAGGCAGGGAAGCCTGTCCTGCTAACCTTTATTTGCTAAGCAAATGGTATTGACTTACGAAAGAGAGTTGTTTGTTTCAACAGCAGCTCTGCCTATGTGGTTCATGCTCTCCCCGGAGAAGCCCGGCAGCCGCATTGGAGATCTGTCATTTCCCGTGATCTGGACCATGCAGGGCTCCCGGTTCCCCATCAGGGCTGTGACCCAGAGCCGAGAAACATGCAGTGCAGAAAAGAGGGGAACCCTCAGTGATTTCCTTTGGCGGCAGCAACAGCAAGAAGAAAACAATTGACACCACTCATCCTGCTGCCAATGATGGAAAGAAAGCGGGCTCCAACCCCAAGTTACTCTCTGCCCTGGCTCACACACCAGGGATGCCCCCCCGTGCCCCCCCCCCGCCCCAAGACCTGCACCTGAAGGCATAAATGAATACTACCTAGCCCAGCCCAGCGCTGTTGGCCAAGCCCATGTCCCGCCGGACAACTCCCTGCAGGAACTCTGTCCTCCGGGAGCCCTTCCCTGCTCATCCGAACCGGAAGGGCCCTGCGCCTTCTCTGAGCTTTCAGCACAACGTGCGGTCCCGCCTGGAACCCCCCACCCCCCGCCCTATTGTTCCTTGGGTAGTGGGGTAATCACACTTCCTAGATGGAAGGCACTCTGTGGGCAGGAACTTGCCTGTCCATTCATAAATCCTAAACAGAGCCTGCTCAGCAACTGTCCTGTACGCATTATACAAACTCTGTTCTGCTAAGTTAAAAATAGACCAAGTCCTAGGGTTTACCAACACATGAACCCTCAGTCTTTGCTTTTTCTTATCATCCAAGTCTTGGCTCAAATGTTCCTCCTCAGGGAGGCCTTAGCTAACGACCCTGCCTCACTCCCTTGAACTTATTACTCTTATTTTCTTCATACCAACATCTGAAAGTTACCATATTTATTTCTGCACCTGCTAATTGTCTTCCTCGCTAGAAGGTAAGCCCCATGAAGGCACACACTCTGTCTTGTTCGCTGCTGTCTCTCCAGCACCCAGAACAGGCACAAATGCCCAGTTGGCATCCAACACTAATGTACCAAGTGAAATACAATCCTAGGTGAGTGAGTGAATGAAGGGTGAGCACATTCAGTGGTGGGAGCCCACTTTACCCTTGCCTTCTTGGGGGAAGGTGCTCACCTGTGAGCCGCTCCCTGGGCAGCCCTTTCAAGCCATATAGACCTTAGACAGCTCATGTCCCCAAACCTCCGGGGATGCTGCAGAGCCAGGACCCGGGAAGGTCATCCATCTTGCCCCCACTGTACGACTAGAACCTCACTTTCCTGACTTGCTGTCACCCCACTGTCTCCAGCTCCTCTGTTTCTCCCCGGCCCTATCGGCCCTTTAATTTAAGGTGGCGACTTTTCCAAGGGAACAGCAAAACCTTAATAAGAAATCGGCTAGGGCTGAAGGATGACACCAAGTTGGCACCAGCCTCAAGGTCGGAGGGAGTTATTTTAAACTAGTCAGATTTACTAGGAGGGGAGCAAGTCAGAGGAGGATTTAGGGGCTTGCCTCCTGGCAAGACACGTGGACAGGTCCCCGAGCAATCTAAGACAGACATTTCCTGTGCCGTCCACCCCCACCGCGGCCTTTGCCCCGCCACCCTGAGATGGATGGTGAGGCCTCTGGCATGAGGAATTTATTGGGAGCTGGTCAAATACATTTGAAGTCTGGGAGTTGAGCAGAACCTTGTCCCTCTCTTCCCTGCTGGGGCCCTCGTCTGAGGATGGGCAGTGCAGCGGGCTGTCGCTGAGGGCAGGCCATCTACCACCTCCCGCAAGCTTCCAGGAGCCCAGGGCTACTCAGCCCCCGTGATGACGCAGACACTCTTCCCCACTCCATTTGTCTGGCTCCTGCCGGGCACTGCAGACAAAGTGCATTTCACCATCTTAGCTGCAGTGTTTTAGTTCCGAGGCCTGAGCTGCCCTGTCACCTCTTCTTTCCCATGCAGATCTGGAGCTTTCTGGAGCTCAAGATTCCTCTTGTCTCCAGAGTCCCTTACCAGTCAATCCCTGTCCATCCTTCAAGGCCCATCTCAGTTGTCACCTCTTCCAGGGAACCCTCCCTGATTCCCCAGGGAGCCCTTCTTCGTGGCATGCACAGTTTATCTGCTTTCTGTAGCAGACATGATGGGCGGCCCATGCCCTTGCCAAGCTCCCAATTTTTACTCGCAATATCCTCCCTGCCTCCCCGCCTGCTCTGCATCTCACATCTGGCATTGACAGACCCGTAGTTGGTGCTCAGTAAACATCTGTTGGACTAAATGGAACGAAACAGACACCCAAGTTTAACACAGACCAACACATTATTTCTCTTCACCTGAGCTTGGGTGCTTGCCAGGTAGAGAGAGAGGTGATGGCTTTTTCTTCTGCGTATGGAATATTTTGAGCACATTGTAAAGTTTAGAGAAAATTAAAGCAGAGATATTTGCCCAACAAGTCTTATCATTCCCCAGTTTTGCTACAGATGTTTGCATTTTCGAATAAAACAGCCCACAGCTGAAACTCCTTGTGTAGCCCTCCCTGGTCCCCCCTCCTCCCCCCTCCTCCCTCCCGGGGGCAACCTAAGGCCGACTTCAGCATTTGTCATTGCCATGCCTGTTTTTATACTTTCACTACATCTGAATGGACCCACAAATAGCATATTCATTATTTCGCAGGCTTTTGAACTTTATATAAATGATTATTATGTGGGATGTTATGTAGCCCTCTGCAACTTGCTTTTTTCACCCAATATTATATATTTGAGATTCATGCAAGTAGACAGGTACAGCGTTAGCTCATTCCTTTTAACTGCTGTGGAGATTCCATTGTATGAATATATCACGAGTCATCCAGTCCCCTCTTGAGGGACCTCTACGCTCCTTGCAGCTTCTCACCACTGCAAACAGTGGTGCAGGTGACACATAGCTGGAGAAGCTCTCTGGGGCAGCTTTCCAAGCTGTAACCTGGAACCCCGAAGAGAGTCACAAAATTAATATCAAAGGTCACAACAACCCTTTTAAACAATTAACTCGAAGAGATTTTAAAACATCAGTGTGTGCCGGTATGAAACACAATATGAAATGTGTTTCTCAACCCAGGTTGTGATAGAAAAAAATGTTTGAGAAACAGGGTATGATGGGGTTGGTATTAGGTTCAGCTTTATTTAAAATTGCCAAGTTGCTCCCCAAATTCTCCCTCTCGCACCAGCAGCACATAAGACTGTTCGTTTGCCTGCATCCTCACTAACACTTAGTATTATGAGAAATTGGTTTTCCCCAGATTGTTGACTGGGATAAGGTGGCATCTCTCAATTTGAATTTGCATTTCCTTGAGGACCAGGGAGGTGAGCATCTTTTCATATGCTCACCACCCATCAAAATAGCCTTTTCCTGTGAAGTACATGTTTATATTCTGTGCCAGGGTTTGAAGGGTTGATCTTATTGATTTGTAGGATTTAAAAATAGAGAGTCTGGATATTAACCCTTTGTGGACTGTATGTGTTATGAGTGTCTTGTCCCAGTCGGAGGCTTGCCTTTTTTGTTTTGCCAGCTCTGACATTCTGATTCACAATGAGGCAAAAGGGGACCCACATCAGAGAGGCTGACTCTAGAGCAGGGTGAAGGCTGAGGTCTTTCTGCATCCCCAGAGCAGACCCCTAGTAAATGTTTGGTGCCCATAATATAACTCATGTGATAATTCTGTCAGATTTGTCCAGCAGAGAGCTGGGCTTACAGCAAGGGTCCTGTGGAGACTTAATGAATTGAGCCATAGGTTTGCTGCACTATAAGAAAAGTCTCAATGTGCAGGCAGAGAAATCAGAAAGAGGGTATCTCCACTGCCAAAAAGAGCACTGGCTTTATGGAAGGATTTCCTGCAGGATATCTATATAAAGTTATGAGTTGGTTTAACTCAGAATTCAACTTATGTTCAGTGTTCCAGAGAGCAAATTGGGGTCTCCAACAGGTGGCCCCAAGCATCTTAACTTTGGTCATCCCTGTGAGCTCCCAGTAGCACACTGATTCCTCATACTTTACAGGTGAACCAAAAATGTCTTGTCCAGATCACATTGAAAGCAGGGGCCAGGGTGGAGCTGGATCCCACATCTCCTGACCTCCACCTGATAAAAGGTTGGGACCCAGAGCAGTGGGTAGTTTGAAGCCAGATCCCCAAGCTCTCAGATATGGGGGAACAAGCTGACCATATTGGGAAGGAACCTATTACCTAACACAAGTCAGGTTTACGTCCAAATATCTCTATATGTATCGCTGGGATACAAAGAGAGATGAAGGACAAAAACCCTATTCAGTATGACCTCAGAACAGGAACGGGAATGACAGCTTGCATTAATCCAAGGTCCTCTTGCTTGGGCTGGGGGATCCTGGGGCAGGGACAGGGGCAGGGTCTTACTTGTCTCCACATTTCAAGACTCAGCACCGTGTCTGGCACAAGGAAGGGGCTCAAGAAGTATCTGCTGAGTGAATGGACAAATGGATGAATGAACAAATGGACAGATGGACACATGGACGGAGGAATGGATGAAGGGATGGATAGATGAATGGTCGGATGGAATGCTGCACAGATTCAGAGATAAACTGATACATAGTTAAACGGATGGATGGATGAATGGATGGGTGGATGTTCCTTATCTGGAAAATGCCCTAGGGGAAATTTGGTGTCAACAGAGCCTCTCAAGCAGGCAGCCAAAGCTGGGAATCCTGCTGCAGCTGTTCGTAAAATATACCAAGTGGCATAACTGCAAGAAATAATTGCTTCTAATTGGGCTGAATTATTCTGGCCATATAGTAGACATATTTTTATAACTTTATTAATTATTCAATTTGAGGTCTATTACCCAGCCTGCCAAAATGGGCTTTCCTTATTAGAGGGTGACAGATTCCCCAGTTCGGCTGCTGCCTCTGCTGCTGCAGCCCTGTTGGGCAGTTGCTACCTGCCTGGGGACCCCCCTGGTGTCTGAGGATGGGAGGTGGAGGGTAGGGCTGCCCCTGACAGGCAGGCTGGGAGTCCGAGATCCTGGAGGCCAATAAGGCTGTTTCAGGCGCTCTGCCTGGACATCCCATGGGCCATCAGATCTGTCTTCCCCAATCTGGCCAAGGAGGCAGAAGGGTATCAGAATACATCCAACCTGGCCTGTGTGGGTCACCCCTGGCCCAGATCCATTCACCAACTCTTAGTCATGGCGGTCTCCCCCACTCCCCATCCAAGCTGCTCCCCACACCATGCCAAGTTAGCCTGCCATATGTTCTTCAGTGGCCTCCAGTCGGGGACAGGGGAAGGAGAGCATGGCCCAGCTGTCCTGGGGGCTTAGCCAGGACTGGAGGGCCAATCAGAGCCTCCAGGGTGTTCTCTGTTCCCAGACCAAGGCCCAGACCTGGTCACAGGATAGTTGGGAGAAGGAAGAGTTCAGAGGTTGCCCCACCAGGCAACAGTGGACTCGGCTGATGAAATGTGAGCCTTCGGGGGCTCCCCAAGGCCCGTGGAATAGTGTCCGAGCTCCTCGGGCTGTTGGTGTCAGAGCACCACAGCACCTAGCCTGGCTCCCACTCTTCCACCCCAGTCAGCCTCTGCAGCAGCCACAGAAACCTGCTCACCAGGCGGTACTTTGACTTAGGCGCGTCTGTCTGCCTGGAATGCCCTCTCTTTCCGTACCGGACTGCCGAAACTGCAAATCTCATCCTTCTTTGAGCTCTGGTTCCAATGTCTTCTTGGCACTTTCCCACTTCCCCAGCTAGCCGTGATCTCTGCTTCTTCTGAAGGACCAACCTGACTCCTGGCCTCACATCACCATCCTTGGGAACATGCGCCGGGGACACACTGGTAGGTGAAAACTTTTGAAAGATCAAGGGACGTGGCTTTGAATTCTCCCAAGCAGCCAGTCCGGAGCCCCATACTCTTCCCTAGTCCTAGTACCACCATGAGATCATCATCCAGAGGAACGAAACATGATAAAATGAGAGAGTGAATGCACTGGATCCCATTTAGCACTGTGCTGAGTGCCCCCCATGTGCCTGTGGCATGCAGGGCCCTGGCGTCACAGAGACAAGACCTGGGCTATGCCATGGGGAAGGTCACAGGGGGTGGGGGCTGAGAGGCTAGCAAACATGCAATCAAACACTAATCCCCCCGGGGTGGCGTGGACCACACTGGCCATGTGTAGACAGTCCAGGAGCAAAAGAGCATGGGTCAGTGGATAAAGGAAGTGAGGCAGGGGTGGGGGGTGTGGAGTGATGGGAAATGAGGCTAGAAACTAGTCAGACATCAGACCCAGAGGAGCCTTATAGGCCTGGCCAAGGAGCAGGGGGCACTTCCTGGCAGGCAAAGGGGAGCAGGAAAGAGACAGGGTCCAGTGCACTCTTCTTCCCTCCCTACCTCCCAAGTGTGGGAGGGGCTGGAGAGGGAAGCCAGGGAGCCCTATAAAGAAGTGTGAACCCAAGTTGTAATTGTGGTCTCCAGAAACCAACTGCCTGGGTTCAAATCCTGACTCTGACACTTAGTGCCCTCAGGCCAGTTACTCAACCTCCCCGAGTCTCTGCTCCCTCCTGAAAGATGGGGGTAATCATGAATAATCATGAATAATGAATAGGACGGCATGTATAGTAAGAGCTGATGTGAGTTAGGACAGAAGCCTAAGCAAGAGCAAAGGCCAGACCGGCCTCCCTTTCAGCCTCAAATGCCTCCTCTTCCGAAGCCCCACACCGGGGTGGAAACACTCCTGAGTGGAGAGCGCACACACTGGGGCAGCTGAGTGGCCTTAGCTCCCTCAACTGCGGCACAAGGGCCGTCATCCCCACCTCGCCGGGCAGCAGGAGGGTGAAATGAGATCCATCCCCCATCTCCAGGGGTGCCCAGCACGCTGCAGGGCCGGGCTGCCCCAGAGGCGATGCCCCCCCTCTCCCCTTCCCGGTCAGAGTTCCAGATAGTTCTCTAGGCTGCTGGGGCCAAGATGGCAGAGTCCGTGCATCCCTTCCAGGAGGGGCGGTTTCCCATGGAGACACAGCCCACACGCCCCTCCTGGAAGCGAGGCCGTGTGCTTACATGTGCGCGTTCGTGTGTGTGTGTGTGTCGGGGGTGGGCACAGTGTCCTTTTCATGCCTGAGTGGGGCTGGGGAGGGGTGGTGGCCCTGCCTGCCAGCCCCACACGAAGAGCCCAGCTTGGCTGCTGCCGTTCCATTCTGCTTTTGTCACATTCTCCGCGGGTTCTCCCACCCTCCTCCCTCTCCCCCGGTTCGTGAGACTCCCTGTGTGTCACTTATTTATTAATTTTGTTCTCAGGGAGCAGATGGCCGGAGCTGAGTCTGGCTGAATGTGCCTCCCCCCCACCCCGACAGCCCCCTCAAACGCGCAGCTCACACAGGCTCCAGGCAACCCCATTTCTGGAATTCTCAAACAAAAACCATCTTTTAGGAGAGGCCACACAGGCCTTCCTGATCCTTCATCCTGCTCGGATGGGCCTGGTCCCAATACCTCCCCTGGTGTGAGAGGCACAGGGGCACGGGGGGAGGGGTGAAGCTGATGGGCTGCCCTCCCTCAAGGACCCAGAGAAGCAGTAGCCCCATGCCCCCTTCTACCCCATCGCCTACCTCCCTTGGACCTGGGAAGGAGGGCCTTAGGTTTCCCTTCCTTTCATGGCGGGTGCCGTCCCAGGACCAAGAGCCAGTCCTGGGCTAGAGATGGGGCGGGGAGACCAGCTGTCCTGACGCTCGTGTTTCGGGATCTCCACAGGCTGCCCCCCACCCAGCCTCATCCTCATCCACACAGTGGTCTGGACCCCCATGAGGGCAGAGCAGCCGAGCACCTGCTTCTCACCCCCCATTTCTCCTGAGAGGCACCTCAGGAGAAGAAGAAACTCTGGAAGGAGGAAATAAACCTCTTCACTAGTTTCTAGAACACAGCCAAGGCTGGGGGGTGGGGTGGGGGGTCTTAAAAGGAGCGAGGCAGGGGCTGGGGGAAGCAGACAGCCAAGGGCAAATCCGCCTTCTTGCCATCCTTCCCCTGAAGCCCCCAGCCCCCCAGGACTCGGGCAGCAACTGGGTTGAGGTCTCTCTTGGCCTCCACCATAGGCTCCCCACAAGTGAGTTGGTTCTCGCCTTTCTTATCCCTGTGGCCTGGGGACAAAAAGCCAGGCACACCCACCTGACGCTCACCAGCTGCGGGACCTCAGGTCATCGCTTCACCTCTCTGGGCCTCAGTTTCTTCATCTAAGATGGGAGCACGGCACACACCCTTCCTTCCTGCACCTTCCCCCTGAGGGCTTTCCTGAGCCAGCCAGGTGCCCCCGCCCATGAAAGCCAGAGCCTTCTCTCTCACTGGACTCCTCCACCTCGCTCGTCTCCGTGCTAATAGTTCTGGCTTCTGCTCCAAGTCCCCTGAGGATGGGGGCTATGCCCTGCACATCCCTAAAGCCCACCCCGCTTCAGCCCTGGACCCCTGGGGCAGTGCTGTCCTCTGAGAAGGGCTCAACAATGTGCATTAAGTGGAACTCAAGGGACAGAGAACATGGAGCCAGTGGGGCCCGGGGCCCTGGCTGCTGACTTCTTCTTTGTTCAAAATTAGAATTCTGGGGTGAATAGCAGCTTCTCTTACGCACAGACCTTGAAAATGCCTTTGCCGCCGCATCCACCTCTCCCTTCTGTTCCCGTCACGGTGACTGCACCCCAGCATGCTCTGCTGACACGGAGCCCACTGTCCCGGGGAGGCCCACAGGCGCACCAGATGCCGGCAGAAGGCGGCCCAGGCGGTTCTGCGAGGGGCCGCGGGCTGGGCAGAGCAAGTGTAATTGCTTTGTGGTGATTCATCTGAAGTTGCTTTAACCTTGACAGCAGGCTCAGCGTAGTGAAAACACAGCCGGGAAGCTGCAGCCTCCCTGGTGGCACGACGCCCCTCCACACACCCCCTCCCAGCGGAGGCGGCCAAGGGCTCACCAGAACCCCCCCACCACCACCACCAGCCCCGCCGGGGGAGGCAGGGATGTGAGTCATGCAGCTGCCCCCACCCATGGCTGTCCTCCTCCCCACTCCTTTCCCAGGTCCCAGAATGAGGAGAGAGAATCACAGCAGGGCCGTGCATGGGGGCAGGGGAGAGGAGACTCCCTTCCCAGAGGTCAGTGGGAAGGTCACAGGGGCCCTTGATTAGGTGATGCTGGATTGTGACTTCCCAGAAACAGAGCATCATGGGATTTAAGAGTGGAATATCCATGCCAAACTTCCCATTTTACTGAGGAGAAAAGTGCGGCTCACAGAGAGGGAAGGACTTGGGACTTAGCTAGGGTCACCCAGGCAGAGGTCTGACCTGAAGCCAGCTTTCCTGTGTTTTATGACACAGGACTTCCATTTCTTTGGAGCAATAGGGAGCTGTGGGAAAAACACAGTTCTGGGTTCTAATCCCAGATCTGCCCCTCGTTAGCTGGGTGAAGATCAGATGTTACTCTACTTCCCTGAGCTTTGGTTTCTTTGTGAAATGGAGGTAACACACATGACCTCTCTAAGCCGCCAGCAGAAGAAATGAGACGGTCTGTGTGGGGCTTCTGCGCACGGTGAGAGCAGGAATCCCCATTCACCTTCCTCCTCAGACCCTGTGGCCCCTCACGCTTCCTTCTCCTCTCCCACTACTCACACTTGGGCTCCTTACCTCATCCATCACTGAGGAGGAGCCCCTAAGTTTTGGCTATGGCCCTTGCCAGCAGACCTATGTGGCTGGGCCCACTTGCTCCCCCATCAGGCCCTGCCCATGTCCTTCTGGGCCCCCCTCACCTGCCCCAGGAAGCAGGAACCCCGGCCCACATCCTGTACTTTTGCTTTGCCCTCATGTTCGGTGCTGCTAGACTGCGATGTATCCATGTTCATCAGTGAGAAGTGTGTCCAGGGACCCCTTGAGGTGGGAACTCTTCCCTGATGTACTTTTCAAGCCATACAGGGCTGGCCCTTCTGGAAATTTCTAATCCCAGTGCCCTGGTCTGACCTGTGGTCAGGAGTGTCTGCTCTAGGCCTAGGCTAAGAAGGAACCAGGAAGGTCGGGAACCTTTAGGTCATCGGCACAAAAGTCTATAGAACAACTTGGCCTATTTGTTTTGGTATAACGAGATCCATCTGCCTCTAAGATAACTCTAGTCCTGAACTCCTAAAGCAACTGGTGGGAGACAAAAGGAATGGGAGTCAGGAGATCTGGGAGCAAGTCACAGCTCTGCCACGACCTCCCTGGGTCACCCCAGAAGCAGTTTCCTTTCTCAGGACCCAGTTTGCCCATCTGTAAAATGGGAGCAGACCCAACAATTTCTATGGTCCCTCCTAGCTCTTGATTCAGGGGTTTCAGGTTAAATCATGAGATCTCAGATTTGGTTCCAGGATCCCAGGCCATACTTTCTGATACTCTATTCCAGGAATTGGTGGCTCAATGAAAGATATGTGAAGAGATCTTCAAGAAAACAGCAATGTGAGATTCATATGACTCACAGCTGTGGAGGGCCAGTACTGAGCACTGCGGAAAATGCAGAGACCCTGGAACACCCAAGACGAGATAGTGTGGGCTGGGCCAGAGGCTTTATGCCAATCCAGAGCCAAGGAGCCCAGACACAGACAGTGGGGGAACCGCAGACAGCCCAGCATGTTGGAGGAACGACAGAGTGCCCAAGAATGCAGTGGGGAAAGGGGTTCAGGGCCTGATCTTGCTTTCAACCATCCTTGCAAACAGTCACCAGCACTGGGAGGTCTAATTCTGGTTATGGACTTCTTGCCTTTTCTACTACTTCCCAAACTTTACCCCTAAATTAGCCCGACCCCCAGGGAGGTCTGGTGGCATAGCTCCAAAAGGTCCACCAAAGGCTCAAATAATCACATTTTTGGGGTTTTTTTTAAAGCATGCCAATTCTGCATTTAATTCTATAATCAATCTTTATTTGTTTTAACATAAGGAGCAATGTTTAAAACTATTTATCAGATAACTAATGTACCATTACATGGCGAAAAATTAAACTACACAGCTTCAAAAATCTTTAGCAAGTCTTTTCAACAAATGGTGCTCAGAAAATTTGATATCCACGTACAAAGAAACCTAAGTTGGCCCCCTTCCTTATACCATATGCAAAAATTAACTCAAGATGGATCAGAACCTACTGCAAGAGCTAGAATGATAACATTCTTAGACAAAACATAGAGGAAAAGCTTCATGACATTGGATTTGGCAATGATTTCTTGAATAGGACACCAACAGCACAGACAACAAAAGAAAAAATAAATAAATTGGACTTCATCAAAATTAGAAATTTTGTACATGAAAGGTCCCCAGTTAACAGAGCAAAAAGGCAACCCATGGAATGAGAGAAAATGTTTTCAAATCATATATCCTGTAAGGGATTAATATCCAGAATAAAGAGCTCTTACAAGTCAACAACAAACAACCAACCCAACTAAAAAACAGGCAAAGGACTTGAGTAGACATTTTTCCAAAGAAGATCTACAAATAGTCAATAAGCACGTGAAAAGATGCTTGGCATCACTAATTAGGGAAATGCAAATCAAAACGGCAATGAGATACCACTTTACACCCACAGGGATTTTTGTTGTTGTTGTTTAATCAGAAAAAAAAAAAACACAGAAAATAACAAGTGTTGGCGAGGATGTGAAGAAAGTGGAACCCTTGGGCATTGCTGGTGGGAATGTAAAATGGTACAGATGCTGTGGAATGAGGTATGATGATTCCTCAAAAAATTAAACGTAGAACTGTCATATGATCCAGCGATCCACTTCTGGATCAGCGATCACAAAGAAGTGAAAGCAAAAAAGCTATC
Source organism: Mirounga leonina (assembly GCF_011800145.1). Lineage (NCBI taxonomy): Eukaryota > Metazoa > Chordata > Mammalia > Carnivora > Phocidae > Mirounga > Mirounga leonina. The sequence continues at coordinate 40,449,885 of NW_023270839.1, forward strand.
CGTATATCCGTGTTCTAGCAGCATTCCTCACCACAGTCAAAAGGTGAAAGCAACCCATGTGTCCACTGATGGATGAACAGATAAACAAAATGAGGTATCTCCAGACAATGGAATATTATCCAGCCTTATAAAGCAAAGAAGTTCTGACACATACTACCGTATGGATGAACCCTGAAGACATTATGCTAAGTGAAATAAGCCAGCCACAGACAGACAGATATTATATGAGCTACCTAGAACGAGCAAATTCTTAGAGATGGAAAATAGAATGTGGCTGCTATGGCTAAAGGGAGGGGAGAGTGGGAGCTCGTGTTTAATGGGTACAGAGCTTCATTTGGGGAAGATGAAAAAGTTCTGGAGATGGATAATAATGATGATTGTGCAATAATGTGAATGTACTTAATGCCACAGACCTGTACATTTAAAAATGGTTAAAATGGGGGGCGCCTGGGTGGCTCAGTCAGTCAAGCAACTGCCTTCGGCTCAGGTCATGATCCCCCAGGGTCCTGGGCGGGCTCCTTGCTCAGCAGGGGGTCTGCTTCTCCTTCTGTCCCTCCTACCCCCGTTTGTGCACACACGCCCTCTCTCAAGTTAATAAATAAAATCATTTTTTAAAAAATGGTTAAAATAGGGTAAATTTTATGTTATGTATCTTTTATCACACACACACACACAACTCTAATAAGCCCATACCTTAGTTTGAAAAGCACTGACCTAAAGCGTCCCAGGCTAGTTTGGGAGTATGGGCAGATTTCTGAGCTGGTAGATGTTTTATTTTAATCTGCAAGGATAACTGAAGGCCAAGTCAGCCAGGGGTCCCACACACCATTCAAGATAAGAACACATCTGATTTGGCAGGAGCTCCTCTTGGTGGTGGCCCAACATGGGTCCCGCTGCCTTCATTACTTGGGGACTGCGGTCCTGCCTCGTGCTGGCATGGGGTGGCGGCGACGTCAGATAGTGAGACACTGAGTCGTGAGGGAGCTCTTACCGTCCTGCACTTGGTCTGTGCACATGGATGAAACACGTTCAGTGGAATCTAAGAATGGGGGGTGGGGAACGGTGGGGAGGTGGAGGGGCGGGCTTCTCTCTCACGTCTACCCCAACCCAAAACATCCCGCAAGAGCCCCGAAACCAAACTACAAAGCACCACGGGATGGGAGGCCGAGAAGCAGGACCCAGGAAACACAATAATTAAATAATACAATGAAGGCTTAAATTTCCAAGTTGATTCTTGGATATCATTTATAAAAGTTAACAGGGCATATTTAATTTAGGAATTGGCTCACATCCTTCTCCTTACAGCTGAAACCTCATAAATGAGATATACTGGATCAGTGCCCAGTGCGGAAATAAAAGTTATGAATAATGTTTCTATCTCAATCATTGTCAGTGCTTTAATATTCCTAATTACTTTAAAAAGCTAGATATTCAATATAGGAAAACTTTTTTTCTTTTTATCTCCACTTGTGAGATTAGTGCAATTTAATAACGATCACTCTGTCGTCCTTATTCAGTGTAAACTGACATTTCATCCTTTTACTCCTCATTATTATATGGGATGGAGGTTTATGACCAAGCATGCAGCACTGCACTTCCCTGTAGCAGTCCTTCTGACACCTTGGATTTATCCACAATAGCTCATGTGCCTGTTTGCCAGGCAAATCAGCAACACCTCTCTTTATGGAGCAGAAAAAATTTAGTCCAGGCCTTAAGGAAATTAGGCTATGGGGTTGTCAGTCTGGAAAAGAAGGAAAATTCTCCCACCCCACCCCAGGACTAGATCTGTCCCCTTCACAACTGTCAAAGTCATAAATCCCTCGGCAGCCACGAAAGGCAGAGCAGGGCAGGCTGTAGGAATGATGGATCTTTATAACCCTCCTTGCTTCTTTCAGGAATGTATCCTAGGAAGAAATCGGGACAAATGGGCAAAGATATATGCACGAGAAGAATCACTGTAGCATTTTTTTTTTTTACACAGGGCCACAGTCCCTTGCCCACAATCCAAAAATCCCTAAAAAGCCATAAGAAAAATTGCTTTAAAGTTCAGCACCAAAATTCATTTAGAGGCCAGATCTTCATGGAACTGATTCATGGTTATGCATCGCCTTGATGTCACTAGATGGAATTAGTCCTATTCAGAAATATTACTATGTCTCATCCCAGGGTGCTGCCCAGACCCCTCTGGGGGTAATACATCATATATGTATAGTCACCACACACGTTTCTCAACTCTGAAAAAAATTGAAATTCTGAAATCAACAAGCCCCAAGGACCCTGAATACAGGATGGTGGGGCCTTACAATAGTGAAAACCCCCAAAACAACTTAAAAGCCCATCAACAAGAGACCGGTCAAATACCTCTGGTAATCCACAGAAGAAAACTCTATAAAGGTCTTCAAAAATTTAAAGGGAGATTCATGTTTATTGACAAAGATATCAGTGCATGACATAAAGTTAAATTTAAAAAGCAAGTTGCAGAACAGCACTAGACATGATCTAATTCATACAAGTTGTATCCAGACGTAGCTCGCAGTGCAAATATGTAGAGAAATGACAGGGAGGGCAACCACCCAGATGCGGGTGTGTGTGTTTCTAACCTTTTTGTAGGATTCTTGTGTGGTTTGGAGTTTCTCTTTAACATGAGCAGGCGTGATTTTAGAATCAGAAAAACAACAACAATGATGCTTTTTTAAACAAAAATCCAAGCTTCCCTGCAAGGGGATCATATGCATAGACATGTACATGGGCAGCTCCCATTCAGAAATCTCCAGAGGTACACACTGCATGGACCAGGACACCCATCCCCATGGGCACGGGCCCCAAAGACCCTAGGGCACACTCAAGCAGACAGCATCCAGCGGCACGCTAGCAAGCAGGCTCAAATTGCTTGGACTACCCCTGGTCACAGTTTGTGTCCTGTGGCTGATTCATCTACCTCCACAATAGGATCTTGGGACCACATATTCCAAGCGGATCCTTCTTCCTCCTGTGAGCAACAGAGTCTTCTCATCAAAGACCTATTTTGACCTTAGGCTGTATGAATAGAGGTTGAACATCTAGAGGAAGAACGTGATCATTAAGATGACGGTCAGGTTTGGGACTCAGGTGTTTGCTTGGTGGACAGTCCCAGTTTCACCATTTACTAGCTGTGTGTCTGTGCAAAGTTTGTTCTCATCTGTAAATGGGGCTAATAATAATTCCTATTCCATAGGGTTGTTGTGGAGATTAAGTGAGAAGGTAACTGGAGTGCCTAGTGCATCATAAAATTCAATAAACAGTATCTACTTCTATTACTATTTTTCCATACCAGCCTACAGTTGTGTGGTCATACCTAGGAATGATAGTTTAAGAGGACTAAAGGCCACCAGCCAACGGAGAGGAACCAGATGGGGAAGGCAGATCAGACCACATCAGGCGAGAAACAAAGGAGCTTAGAGAATAAAAACTTGGGGAAGGAAGTGATCGCTGTCTTCTAATACCCAAAGGGCTGAGCCGTGGAAGGGGACCCCGGTTTCTTCTATGCAGCCCCAGTGGTTATTATCAACTACTCTTTGATGAACATCTTCCCGTACCCAGTCCATGGCCTCGTCCACTGATCTCCTTGGGAGAAATTCCAGACATGGTGAGGAGAGTCATGGCGATCCATCAACCTGCTCTGGACTTTATCATGAGTAAGACCCAACTGGTGAATCCTTGAGACAGATTTCCACTTAATAGAAGGAGAAGCTTTCCAACAGTCAGGACATACTTTCACAAGAGGCAGTGAGCTCCTTGTGAATGGAGGGACTCACACAGAAGTGGGAAGGCTCTTGGTGACATCTAAGCTTTCGGTGCTCTGAATGATTTTGAACGGGGAGTTTATGAATTCCTTTCATTCAATGCTGGTTCCGGCAGAGGGTTGGAACCCATCTTTCGGGACTTCCTTTGGGTTCAGTAGTACATGCCTTTGAGTCGACTTAGGGATGGTGGCTCTTCAGGCCATGAAAATGGATTTAATTCAGGAAACAGCTCACCACTGAGTCTGATGGCTGAATTGGGGGTGGAGGAAATTAGGCAGTCCCGTGTTATACTGGCAGCTAGCAAGGCCATTTCCCTGTCTGTTTGGTAAACTCACTCTAGGGGCAAGATTTACTCTAAACTGCCCAGTCCTGCTCAATCGAGTGCCACCTTCATTCCATTTCTTTCACAGAAGGGAAACCCTGAAAGACACAGACCATGTCGAAAAGACCCTCCAGGGCCCACCCCAGGCCTGCCACAGTCTAGCATAGAGAGAGCACCACACGCACTTGCACTGATTGGTGGTTTATATGCACTCAGGGCCCCCGAGACTCAGGCTGTATTTCTAACCTCCAACAGGCTGCCCTTGACATTATAATCCAGCACGCAGCAAGCAGACCTGTCCCTGCAAGGCCCCCCTAATCCAAGTCAGTTCTCCGTCAAGCATTCGTGGTGAGCAAAGTTACATAACACAAAACATGGACGGGAGGTTGGGGGAGGACAAGCTCTTGAACATTCTAGCCCACATGTTTCCTGTAGTCCACAGAAAGACTGGTGCAACACATTCCCTTACCTCCCTCAAGTTTACTTTTCGATGTCAGGAATCCCTGGCCCCGTTGCTCAGCGTGGCCCACCTCAAAGCAGTGAAACAGGTGGGAGGCAGAGACTACTGAGGCCCCAGTGCATCGAAGAGTTTCCCGAGTCCCCCAAAACAGATCCCAGACTCCTCGAGCCAAGATAACCTCCCAGGCTCAAAACAAAACCACATCCAATAGCCTTGCTGGGGGGTATGTTCTCATGTAATGGGTAGACAGGGAAGCTCCGGTCAAGGCCCTTGGGAAAAAGGACCATAACTAGATGTTTCCACCCCAGCAGAGACAGCGGAAAAGGGCAAGAGCACCACACTGGACCACCATGGACCCACCATTCCCTTCTTCAAGTTTTCATAACCATCACAGTTGCGTTGGGACTGGAAACAGAGAGGTGGCTCCCAAAGATGGGTAAACGCTGGGGGTTAGACCCCAATAGATCAGCTTAGATACGTTATCTACTCAAGTCACAATAAAAAAGGCGCTCTACCCCAGCTCAAAGCAGGAAGAAAACTGGGCTTCAACACTAATCAAAGCCTAATTGAAAATCCCATAAAACCATAATGTTGACCAACCATTGACTGCAAAATGTGCCAGCGGAAAGAGATTCATCTGTGAGCATTTAGGGGAAATGAGTCCGAAGAGCAAGAGGTGTCTTCAGCTGGGTTCTTGGCAGAGAATTCCCCGAGCAGCTGCGAGGTGCACCCCACCCTCTCGGTGGCCAGCCCCACAGCAGATGTGATGCCCCACGCTGCTATGGATGGCAGCAATCTCTGGCCCTGTCCGTCGGTCCCAAGAGCATCTCAATTTCACTTTGACCCTTAAAAGACCATATCCAGAGGTGTTCCATCAAGTCAGAGTTGTACAAATACTCCACAGTTCCCAGCAAATGCAATGCACAATGCTCCTCCAGACCCCCACAAACCATGACTCCCCATGCCCCTGGAGGCTTCCGCCCCAAGTATCACTATGTAAATGCAGGGATGCCTCCTCCCTAATGTCCACACCCACCTGGGCTGCCCCAGGCCAACACAAAGAATTCAGAATGTACATGGCACACACCCCCCCCCCAAGCCACAGCCAAGGGACCTCCTGGCCCCCAAAGACCCCAGACTCACCGCTGGAACAGTCGGGCCCTCCCCAGCCGGGCTCACAGTGGCAGGTGTCCGGGGAAACACAGCGGCCATGCACACACTCCTCCGTACACAGGGCTGCAGGGGGCCGGCAGAGAGGGAGGAAGCACAGGAACAGACAGTGAAAACCAACCATCTGGTCAAAGAGCATAAACCACTTTGTAATGATCTCCTGGGGCCCAGGACTGCTCAGAATGCATCACTGGCTTTGGGGAAAATCAAGCTACTCCTGACCCGCGTCATTTCATTAACTCTGAAATGGATCCAACAAGAGTGTGCTTCATCCCAGCCTCACTTCCTAAAAGGAAACCCAAGCCCAAGAAAGGGCAGCCTTAGCTTTTCAAGAACATTCTCTCCAAGATTTAACACTTGGAGACCCTCCACAAACCCCAACCCTAAATCCACACTCCTGCTCTCTTTCCCACAAGCTCAGGAAGTGACCTGTCATGTCCATCTTTTGCTTTTCCCGGTTTCTTTCTACAAAGGCCCCGAAATTTATCAGGTTGCCTGCAAAGAACAGGTTCCTCTCCCGTTTCCCCCACCTTTCCGCTCTCCTCCCCAAATGCCCCTATTTTGGGGCTCTCAAATGTCAGCAAATCTGCAAAGTACACAAATGCTGAGGAAAAAGCAACAGCTAATTATAAGAAAGTAATTAAGAGAGACATCTACGATGATGATAATTGTAATTAGAAAGCGCCTGGCAATTTCTTATCACGCAGTCAAACGCTATAGCCTCCTGAGCCGGGAGGCAACCGTGGCAAAGTTTCCATCTACTTCCCCCAGCTCCGAGAAGGCTTACTGGCAGCAGTTTGAGGAAGGGGGATTATTTCTCTCTTCCTTTGACATCTACACGTTCTCAAGGTCGTCCTCTACCCCTGAGAGATCTGCCCCACCATCTAATCCATCAGTGAAGGATTAGAGAAAACCCCCATTTTGCCACCCAGGCCAATTTTGTAAGCTCGGGAAATCAGCAACTACCATCGACCCTGTCAATTTCTTAGACAGGATCTAGATGAAGGGCTTTTTTCTGACAAGCAATGAGAGACCTTCTCTCCGCCTGGAACTGGCCTGGGTGGGGGGCCACAGGCGGCCCCCAGTCCTGAGTCCTGACGGACAACCACTGACCTCCAAACACCCACTCTACTCCCACGTCCACTGCCTGGTCTGAACACCCACCTAGAGGCCACGGTCAGGTTAGACAACAAAGTCCATTTTATGGTCGGTGTGATGCTGATGGTGAAGCCATTGCCTTGGCTTTGCCCAAGCCCCCATGCAAAGGCACCCAGAAGAGCCATGTCAGATGCCCGACTGACTGGTCAGTGGTCTGCAGTCAGCCTGCCCTCTCCAGGCCTCGCTGTGGTATATCAGGGGAGGGCCCCAGCACCCATGTCCTTCGCATTTGGACAGGTGGCTGTCAGGGAAGGTTCTGGTCTGTGAAGTTTTCCACCGCCCCGGAGCTTCGGGGAGTGGCAGGGGGCCCACCAGCTAACCCAGTTCTCGCTGGGGAACTGGGTTGGCCCCTGGCTCCGGCGACCAGCTCCACTTAGAGCCGCAGTGAGCTGCTCACCCAGCTGCTGGCAAGACCTCGTCTGACCATGCCTGCTTCCCCGGCTCTTTCTGCTCTGCTGGATGTTCTAAACAAACTCAAACAGGTGAGTGTGCCCAGAACACACCGGACACGAGATGTCCATCCCCAGGCTCCCCGTCAGAGGCCAGCACCTCAGCCCAGCCAGCTCCAAGCCCTGGCCTCAGCTGCTTCTTTCCCCCATCTGCATCCCCATAGGCTGAGGTCCCCGCATGGTTTACTGCTGGGTCCCTCCCATCAGCTTGTCAGATTAGCTCAAGACACCTCCGCTGCTTTCTCACAGCACACCTTGATCCCCGGGGGCTCTGCTGGGGGCCAGTGAGAGCAGACAGTGAACAATGAACCTGCCAACTATCAGGGCTGGAAGAGACCTCAGAGAAAATCACGTCCAACCCCTTCATTTTATGCACGGAGAAACGGAGGCCCAAGTGTTTGTGAGCTCGTGGACAGAGTGTGGTCTCCTGGCCTGGAGGGAAGGAGCTTGGGGATGAGCTTCCTGAAGGTAAAGGGAGGGAAGAGGTGCCCAAGACCGCGGACCTTCAGCTCTCACCCACCTGGATGCCTTCCCCGCCCCGATGGCTAGGGGAGCCAGCCCAGAAGGACAGCGAGTGGGTGACCCCCAGGAGGGTGAGAGCTGAAGGCAGAGGCCAGAGAAGCTGCTCCAACTCACTGGGCGCCCTGCAGGGGGGCCGGGCAGGGGGCGCAGAACAGCTCAAGGGAGGAAGGATGAAGTACCCTGCCAACCATCGCCTCTCCCTGGCCCTTCTCACCCTAGGGACCTGACCACAGGCCTATCTCCTGCGCCCTCTCCCTAGCTGGAAGGGCAGGGCCTTCGGGTGCTCTGGGCAAGCTCCACACCACCTTTTCCCTTGGTCTCTGCCCCAAACCCCAGGGATCCCCTAGGACAATCTGTCGAGCACCTCCCCCCAGCTCAGCCCTGTATCCAGCATGCTGGCTCCCAGTGACCTGATGTGCGGAGATGAGCCATCCCACAAAACCTGGGCCTGGCTCCAGGGACGTTGTTGCTGTCCCCGTGGTCCGTCCAGACCTCGTTATCCCCCTCCCCTCCTCATCACCCTGGGATTATGCCTGGGTGCTTTGCTTGTCAAAACCTCAATCCATTCATATTTCATAGGTGTTGCTTAGACGGTGTTGTTTGAAGCATGAAATATTGATAGCAAATATCTGAGGCTCAGATGGCCAGATGTGGCAACTGGGCCACCATGTGCTTATGGACCTGGTGGGGAGGGGATAGGATGCAGGTGCCGTGAGGAAAGTCTCCTGAGGAGGAATGGAGGGGAGACCCAAGCTCCTCCCTGGGGCTGGGGTTCCTGACTCCTACCCCAGACCCTGCACTAGCCCAGAGGTGGGCAGCCCCTCTGCAGAGGGCTGGGGTGTACGGGTCCCCTGAGTTCTTTCTGACCCCAGCCCCCCATGCCAGCCGACCCCCCAGGAAGGGCTGAATTAGGGTTCTGCCACCCTGGCCTCCCTTTTCTCCGGCTCCTGTAATTCCCAACAGGGGCATTTCGTTGAGCCCCGCTTCCCACTGCTGTCCCCCCAACTGCTGTTGGGGACATGCCCGCAGTGTGACTGAGGGCCAGCCACCTCCCTTCTCCCCGCCCCACTGAGCAACTTGAACCTCTGCTCTCTCAGCTTCCCACCACCTACCCTCCTGCCCCAGTCCTGCTCCCAGCATCCGGGTGCCGGAGGTATCTTCAGTGAGAAGTAGCACAGCAAAGACTACACCAGAAAGCCGGGTCTGGACCCAGAGATGCCACTTAGTAGCTCTAGACCTCGGGCAAATTCACACCATCTCCATGTCAGTCCCCATCTGTTCAGTGGGGGGACAGTGACAGGACGGGCCTCAGGCTGTGTGTGAGGATTATAGGAGTTGACAAAGCACCCAGAGCAGTGCCTGGGGTCTTAAGTACTGTGTGAGTCTTGCTATTGTTATTTAGTAGGGTATTCTCGGACTTGAGGCGAGGGCCTCCGCACACTAGCTGTCTCCCTCTCTCCTTCACTGAGGCCCTACACACATGGATACAGGGGGAGGTCTGTAGGGATCTGCAGATAAACCCTGGTCGGGGATGGTATGCTGGAGGGTGGCCCCGTCTCCAGCCCTGCGGGGGAGGCCAGGGTGGGAGACAATGTGATAACCTGAGTCTAAATTCCGTATGTGTCGATGACAATTACAGGACAATAAGCAAATTATCTAACCTCTTGTGCCTCAGTGTCTTCATCTGTAAAATGGGGACAATAATAGTACTTAACTCATGTGTTGTTGCAAAGATTTAATGAAATACATGTAAAATGCTAAGGCCGGGGCGCCTGGGTGGCTCAGTTGGTTAAGCGGCTGCCTTCGGCTCAGGTCATGATCCCGGGGTCCTGGGATCGAGCCCCGCGTCGGGCTCCCTGCTCAGTGGGGAGTCTGCTTCTCCCTCTCCCTCTGCCTGCCTCTCTGCCTACTTGTGCTCTCTCTCTGTCAAATAAATAAATAAAATCTTTAAAAAAAAAAAAAATGCTAAGGCCAGTGCCTAGCATACAATACGTACTCAGTAAGCATGAGCTGCCCTGATTATTTACATGCACACACATACTCATACACACATACACATGCGTGCCCCATGCGGTCTGGACTTGATGTCTAAGCCAGCTGACGGCTGCTACCACGTATCACTGCTTCCTGTACATTACCATTTTCTGAACACCTACTATGTGCCAGGCCTCGGAACTTCCAACACATGCTGTCTCCACTTCTGTCACAGGCCATCCCAGTACACCTTGACGGAGTTAGCAACATCAGCACCTGTCTCTCCTTTGTGAATCTCTGGAGTTTGGGAGGACAGAGGCCACTTCCTACTCACCCTTTTTAAGCTCTCATGCTGCCTGAAACAAAGCAGCTGTCTCAGTGTTGGTGGGTCCCAAGGAGAGAGTCATCTGTGCCCCAGAGCACATGCAGGGAGGGCCTGGCTATCTCCCCCGAGCTCGGCTTCAGAGCTCAGTCACAGAGAAGTCACCAAATCTCGGGGCCCTGTGCATTGGCTCAGGCGGTTTCTGGCCATGGGGGACCGGGGTGGCTGGGGATCTTGAGCAACGGCGCTGTGGGGTTTCAGAACAAGCCCAGCTACAGGTGGGAGGAGATCTGGGTTGGCGACCACCCGCATCCATCTCAAAGGTGTCAAGCATCCCACTTTCCTCTCCAGGCCCTGCAACTTCACCTATAAATCGAGACCAGACCAGATGAGATCTGCAAAGTCCCATTCAGCTAAGAATCATCAAGAGCTACCATCCTGCCCAGCCCTACCCCCTCCAGGAAATGCCTGCATCACTGCCATTGCCCTAGTCCCACTTCCTGGCCCCCCCAGGAGCCCCCCCTCTATGGCCTAGTAAACCTGTACTCTTGACATCATGGGACCCTGGTCTCTGTCCTCCATTCCTCTGGAAATGGCACTGGATTAGGAGGCAAGGAGACCTGAGTGGGAGTTCGGGCTCCATGCGACCTGCCATAGGACCCCAGGCAGGTGGCTTCCTCTCTTCGGCACTGTAACACATCACCCTTAAAGCTCCTTCTACTGCAGACACCCCTAGATACTTCCAGGGCCACTCTGGCTCCACCATGTCACCTTGCAGCAGATGGAAGCTCAGAATGCTTCCACTAGGCTCCCTGGCCCTGGGTCACCTGAGTCACCAAGGCCAGGGGTAGCCTCCATCACCCAGTTCCACCAAGAACCTAGGATGGCTTCAGCCACCCAGTGTGCACATCTATGGAGGTAAAATATATTCCCACCAGAGGCCCCTTATGTACATGAGGCTCCCCCTGACTGGCCCAGAGCCCTCTCCTTCCACTGCATCCCATGACACACTGTATGTGTGGGAGGGGGCCCAGTTGATGGTATATAGCACACTTGGCCTCCTGCCACTTCCCCCTTTAGCTCGGGTTCATTTGGTCTCCCCAGCTAGAATGTGAGCTCCTTGAGACTAAATCCAGAGCCTTAAATATCCCCGGATCTCCCCATGGGCCATACCTTACAGATACTCCATGTGTGGCTGGTGGTGACTCTTCTGAGTGTCTGTCCTTTCCAAGGGACATTTACAAGCCAGGAGAAAAGGCTCGGGATGTAGAGGGTGTGGACATGTGACCCGTGAGGGTCAAGGAGGCTGGGACTTGTGGGGGAGCTGTCTAGCCCAGAGAAGGAAGTATTGGACGGGAGGCAGATCACAACCAGCTGGACAGTGGGAGCCATTCGGTCCTAGGGGGCAGATTGCCTCCCAACCCAAGGCAAGACTTCCTAACACCTGAATGGGTTCAGCAGTTCAGAGGGCTGTTTCCATAGGGAGGGAGCAACCTATCGCTGGGAACACTCAAGCCAAGCACAGAGAACCTACAAATGCCCGAGGGGAGGGGTCGGCAGGCAAACTGGCTCTTGGGCCAAATCCCACCAGCTGCCTTTTCTGTGAATAAAGGTCTGCTGGAGCAGAGCCATGCCCATTCATGTACTTATTACCAGGGCTGATTTCGCATGACGAGGACAGAGTGGAGCCGTGGCCACGGGGATGGATGGTCAGCAAAACCTAAAATATTTACTCTCTAATATTTTATGAGGGGAGGGAGCCCTTCTGCTCTAGAGGGTTCCTGGTCTGGTGGGAAATCAGACTATGGGACTTTAAAGGTCCTTTCTCCCCTTCTATTCTTCTATCACTTACTCACACCCAGGTATGATCCGATGGTGAAACACCCATTGATGCCCAGCCTCCTTTCTAAAGCAGTACTCCGCATCCACTGCAAGCCACGAGGGGCCGTCAAGCTGGGACGCATAAACTTCAGCAGCCACAGACACTCAGCTGGCCCTTTATTTGAGTCTTTCTGTCTCCCCGGGGCTGGGGACGAAGACTATGGAGGATTTAGTGACCCTCTCCTGTGGCAGCTGGTGGTCTTGCTCAGGTAGACACCAGTCACGGTGGTGGGAAAAAGCCAAGTGATGAGTCCTTTCTCTTTGCTGGGCACTGAATTCCCATTGCCCCCCCCCCCCCCCCTTCATCCTTGAGGCTGGCATGATTACTATCCCATTTACAGTTGGGAATCAACCGCAGGGAGGCCTACATAACTTGTGTAAATTCCCAGAGCTGCTGTGCAAAATCAGTATTTCTCAACCTTGTTTTCACAATCAACCCCTTCTCCTCTGGGAACCACTTTAGACATTTTTTTTTCTTAATCACTCTCTCTCATGAAATTTTGATACCACAGATATACATTCAGTACCTACACAGATATACAGTGTATTTGAGCTTCCTGTATAAACAGACTGAGAACCAATCTCCCCCCCCCACCCCCCCCACCCCCCGCCGCAAGAATGTAGAGTTGCCATCTGCCCCTCTGGATCATTCTCTGCCCTTCTGTGCCCCGAGAAGCAGACCTCCATGGACTGCATTAATGGGCTTCCTTACCCTCTGGCTTCTGGATGGGTTTGGCCAATGGGAAATACCAGCGGGAGATGGGAGGGCAAGGGGTTGGCAGTGGTGGTGGTCTTCTCCCCTACAGCTCAAGGTCAGGGGGCAGGCTGCGGGGCGGGGAGCTTCTTGCAGCCCAAGTGTGGAATGGGCCTCCTCGGTTGCTAGCCCTAAATGCACTACCATTTCCTATTGGTTTCCTTATCCCTTCCTATGCCTTTATAAATACAGATCCCTCCCCCCATCTGAAAGTAGAGCGTTCCTAGGAACACTTTGTGACCACAATGGCATAAAGCGAAAAGGCGATTACCATTAACTTATAGGAAAAAATTCTGACCCAAAAAATCACCTCTTAGGCTTTTCTGATACCTTATGCCACCTCTCGCTAACAGATGCACAAAATGAAATTGAGATAAAGCACAGATGCTCAGACACAATTCAGAGCTATGCAGGCTTGCTGCTGAGATGCTAAATGTAGTTCCCGGGGAAGGAGCTTGGGGCACCACTCTGACTCCTCCGGGTGCGTGCTGACTTCATAACCACTTGCTGCAAAACCAACGCTGAGCACTATTTTCACTTTCACCTTTTTTCATAAAAGTAAAAATCCTCTTTGGATTTCTTTCTGTTAGCAAAACCAGGTACTAACGTAAAAGTCTTTTTTGTTAAAGCAAAATGGCATAAGGCGAACTTTTGATAAGTGGAGGGTGCCTGTAATCATTCTATTAAACTCTCCTCGGTGAACACACCATCTGTTTCTCACCAGGACCCTAACAGACCCAGCAGCCGAGCCAAGGCTTGAGCCCACATCTTTGTGATGCTAACAGGCTCTTCCCCACATGCTCCACCACCACCTGGACCCCCAGTTGAGAGAAGTAAGTTCCAGCACCAGATAGGTCACGGATTTGCCAAGTCCCCTCCCTCCTCTGGGTCTCAGTTTCTCTGTCGGTGAAATGAAGGGGTTGAAGGACATGATCCAAATGTTCCTTCCAGCTCTGGGAGTCTAGGGCTCCACTGTAGCAGCCACTGGCTTCTGGGCTTACTGATTTATACCAAGTTTGAGAAGAATCCATTCCACAGACGCAGGCACAGAGCATGCCATGGAACAAATGTATCCTGAGATACTGATGCAAGGCTGGAGCATCAGTCCTGGGCCGGGAATGAGCCCCGATAAGCAGCCCAAGACCCAGCACAGGCATCTTGGCATCAAGCAAAGAGGTCTAGGTCAGACTTGAGGTCTCCTCTGCAAACAGACCGCCGAGACAACACTGGCCCTCCTCGACCAAGGCACCCCGTCCGCCATCCCTCGGTCATGGTGAGCCCTCTGAATCAATTCTCACTCCTATTAGCATTCCACCCAAGACGACCCATAAATCCCTGAGGCGTTCGTGGTAATATATTTTGCCTGGCGGTTTTGAAATGGTCTGACTAGTTAATGGAACTATAAAAATTACTTACATGAAAAGGTCAAGATAAATAAAGACAACTTCCATGTTCCCCGGCCAACCAGGCTGATCCCCAGCTAGGACGAAAGAAGCAGGGAGCCAGGGAAAGGAGGCGGTGGCCTCCCAGAATTCTGCAGCACATGGCTTCTGGAGCTTCCCCCCAACCCAGTGTCCCTGGTGCCCCCAGGTACATTGATCAGTCCTCCATTAGCATTCTTGGCAGGAACCACAGATCGGGCTTTCATCTGATTCTGCTTGGAAATAAAACGACCTACATCCAAGTAGGCCCAAGTGCCAATTCCAGAGTGACACACTTAGCGTGAGTGATTCTGCCACACCCAAGGTCACGTGGCATGTGGCAGGGGGCTGGTACAGGAGCCCACGTCGGGAAGTCACCATACAATTCATCAGATGTGTATTACTCGTTCCTTTATAACTACCAGCCCCGAGTTCCCTGCATGGCCAGGAAGAGTCAAAACACCTGGCCCTCCCTCTCAGCACATCTAGAGCTGGCTTTGAATTGCTGTGGTCACATCTGGCTCTAAGACATAGTCAATCAGAACAAAAGAAAGGAAGCATTTCACCTGCAGGGCTGGTAAGATGGAAGGACATTGGGAGCCAGGAGCTCTTCTTGTCTGGAGCTTATAGGCCTCCAGGTCCCCCTTCTCCCCTCTGGCGAGGGAGAGGGGGTGGGGGGGGATGGGCACCAGGAAGGCTCACACGGGACTTGGACAGGTAACCAAGGGTTTGCTGCTCCCACCCAATCTGCCAAGCTGGCCCATGGCCACTCATCTTAATTTGGTGGTGCCTTTGCTGAATTTTATTCTTGGACAGCTAAAAGCCCGGATCCCTGTACTGCTACTTATTAGCTGCATGTCCATAAGCAACACGACTTGTCCTCAGTTTCCCCATCTATAAAATGGCTGTGGGCTTAGACAGTTATTGCAAAGAATAAAAGAGTTGATTCATGCAAAGCACCTACAGCCAGAAGTCAGTTATAAGTGCTGCTGGTTGTTTTTGTTCTTTATGCTATTGTAATTAATAGTCCTTTTCCTAGGACTGCCTAGGGGAGCTGGGATACCATGTGCCCAAAGCATTCTTAGGTTCATTTCCAGCTCAAAGGATGAGAGAAAGGCCTATGTGAGACCTGAAGAGACTTTCTTGTTCACCGAGGCAGGGAGGGGGGATGCAGCACTGGGAAGCCTGGAAGCATGGACACTGGGGACAGGCAAGGAGGATCCACGGTTCAGGCTCAGCTCATTGGTGAATTATAATTGTAATTCCAGAGAAGAGAAGCCTGGAACAAAAGGAGGCCACAGTCTGGCTGCCAGGCCCTTTCTCTCCTAAAGGACTGTTGGTCATGCTTCCAGGGGGGAATGTGAACTTGGGTGGGGGTGGGCTACCTGCTGCCAGGTATCCTCCCTATTCCTGTGCCCCCTCTGCCCATTCATGCAAATACCCACCCACACATGCACCCACTTGACAAGTGTTTAGCCAGTATGTGCTGTGTGCTGGGCCCCCTGGGCAGGGATTATGCAGAGGAGTCCAAAATGCAGAAATGCAGGCCTTGTCTGGCCCATGGGACTCCTCCGCACAGAATATTCCTCCTCTTGACCCCTTGGGAGGCAGGGTGCCCTCTCGGAGAGTTGTGCACAGAAGGACTGCACTCGGATTCCCACAGGGGCCAAGACTGGGAGGAGAGCAGGGAATGGACTTGGGAGCCAGGCTGTCTGGATTCAAGTCCTAGTTCGGCCACTTCCTAATTGGGACCTCAAGCAAGTTACTTTCGTTCTCTGGGCCTCCGTTTTCTCAACTTTAAAATGGGGACAATGGTCCTCTACCTTATAATTTGGTTGCAAAGTTAAACCGTCAATACAAGTAAACTGCTTAGAACACTGCCTGGCACATAGGGACCGAGCTATTTTTTTTTTTTCAAGGTCCTCTATTCCATCCCCCTCCCTTTGAGCAGTCACTGGCTCCAGAAGCATTTATTAAGCACCTACTCTGTGCCAGACACTGTGCTAGGTGCTGGGAATACCATCAGCGAGTAGGCCACAGTCCCTGCTTTCACAGGGTGATGCTGGGAGAGGTAGCCAGCAGCTGAGTGCATGGGCAAGCAGGGAGGTGGATGGCTGAGTGTTGGGGGGGCGGGTAGGCAAGCAAGTGGGTCAGCAAGCAAGGACACTGAAAGGTCTCTGGTGCTGGGGCGCTGGGGCAGTGCAGTCGGTTGAGCCTCTGACTCATGGTTTTGGCTCAGGTCATGATCTCAGGGTCGTGAGATGGAGCCTTGCATTGGGCTCTGTGCTCAGTGCAGAGCCTGCTTGTAACTCTCCCTCTCCCCCCCACAAAATAAATAAATCAATCCTAAAAAAATTGTTAAAAAATGAAAGGTCTCTGGGGCTGAAATCACAGCCAGTTCAGAGTACCGGGTGGGCACCAACAGAAGGGAGGCAATTCTGTATGTTGGCAGACAGGGGAAAGGCTTCACAGGGAAGGGGATGCTTGACTTGACCTTCATTCCTAATGCATTTATAGAGCACCTACCATGTGCCAGGTACTGTATCGGCTGTCCCACAGACCATGAAATTTTGCGTCTGAGGGTTTTCGGCTAGAAGGAAACTTCCCTTACCTTCCTCCTTCCCACCTCTCACCTGCCCAGCCCAGGGAACAGGGAACAGGGAACTCTTCTGTTTGGCACATGGAACTTCTGGCTGTGAATGAGCCTCAACTCCCCCTACCCTGGGCCTTCACAGAGCCTGGAACTCCATCTGCAACCCAGCTCTCCAGCTCTCTTACCACTTCTGCTTACCCATCACATTAACTTGGATGCCACTTCCTACAGGAAGCTTTCCCTGACTGCACTGCCCAACCCCCCACCTCCAGGCTGTGTTGGTTCCCTCCCTGCTCCTAAGCATCTGGTTTGCCCCATAAGGCACAGAATGGACTACTCTATGCCACTTATCTATCTCCCATAAACTCCACGAAGGCAAAGAATGGGCCTCTGTTGTTCATCCTTATGTTCCTCACCTAGCATGGTGCCTGGCCCATGGGAGGTGCTCAAAAAATAAATGTTGAATGAATATGTATCTGAATCTACAAAGGATCTCTCTCCTTTCCCTTCATGCTGAGCCCTACCTGTCTCTAAGGTAGGCCACACAAGTCTGGTTGGGATGGAATACGTAACTCAGCTAAGAGGCCAGGGCAATGCCAAGAAGTTCCAGATCATCTCATGGTGGCATGAAACGCTCTTTAGAAAAATTCCAGTGATTCTCTGGCTAACAGACAAGAACTGTTCAGCCAAACCCAACAAGAAGGATTTCAGTCTGGGGTTTGGGCCTCCCCCTTCTAGCCTGGAGCCCTGGGGTCCATCAATCATCAAACGCCATATGAGATCGCAGACTCCCCTAGGCATCTTTTTTGTATCTCTACCAATCACCCAAAAGTATTAGCCTGCCTCTCATGGCTTGCCTCAACATGGCTTAACTATTAATAATGGTTTATCAATTAAAATTGCCAACTTGTCAGGCTATCCCTTGAGGGTTTCCACATAGAGCAATCATGTCTAACTACTGGGCCTGACAAAAGCCCCAGTGTTGCAGTCAATTCCCTTGATCCATCCTGCGGGCCCCAGAGCTGCCACTGGGTGCTCCTGGTAGGCTCAGCCCTCCTCGCTTTGTAAAGGATTTTCCTGGCTGAGCTGTTCAAACCACCAATGCCGCATTCCTGCAAGGAGCAACAGCTTTTCAACTTGTTAATGATGTTGGAGCATACGGCCTGAGTCAGCAACCCCCAGCACACAACCCAAAAAAATCTTTTTCTGGGTCTTTTCTTTCCCATTTGACAGATGCCAGGCTTTCTCTAGAAAGACACATTCTGACTGATTGATTTTTTTTCTTTGGGACATTGATCCTCATCACCTACAAGGAAAGAAAAACATGAAACTTGTCGAGTATTTTTTTTTTAATGCTTTGATTTAAAAACCAGTCCCCTGGTTCTGTCTTGCAACTTGCCTTTCCTGAAGGAGCTGGCCCCTTCTCATGACCACACATGACAGAGGCCCAAAGGAGGGGGCACTGGGAAGCTGGGCAGATGGATGACAGAGAGACCCCAGGCAGAAGGATGTGATTAAGCACATGGGCTGAATTCAGGATGGACAGACTTGGGGTCAAGTCCTGGTTCTTCCACTGAACGAGCTGTGTGGTCCTGAGTCAAGTGAAATGACCTAACATCGCAAAGCCTTGGGTTCTTTATCTGTGAAACTGGACCAACAGCACTACCTAAATAAAGGGTGATGGGGGGCAGGGGCGCTAGCTGAAATAACTGAGCAGTTGACAGAGCAGCTTTTAGCAAGAGCCCCATAAGTCTCAGCTCTTACTATCATGATTGGTTTTAGAGGAGGCAGCCCACACAGGATGCCCGAATATGCTGAACTCAGGGACCTCAGCAGACACCCAGAACCACAGCGTCTCGGAGCAGAAGGGGCCAGGTCATTAGAGTCCCCACTTCTACCACCTCATCCAGAGCTTGGAGCCCCTCCCCCACATCCCGTGCCAAACTTCGACAGACATGCCTCTACAAGCAGGGAATGCACTCACTCTGTCCCAAACTCATTCAATTGCATCCACACCCTCAAGTGAGAAAGGCTCTCTCCAACCTCTGGGCCTTTGCACGTGCTGTATTCCTTCCTGGAGCCACTCCTCGCCCTCCTCTTTGCCTGGCTAACTCATCTCTCAGGTCTCACCTTCAATGGTGCCTACTTTAGGAAGTCAACCCTAGCCACCCTTGATAGATGAGGTGCTCCCGATATGTGCTCCCCTAGCACCTGCCCTTCTTCATCAAAGCACAGGTCACAGGTCCCTGTCTGGCTTGTTGACGGGTCTTCAGCACTGGCCCAGGAGCTTCTGAAAGCGAGTCCTCAGGGCCCAGCATAGTACTGGCACGGAGCAGAAGCTTGATACACATCTGCTGAATCTACAAATGAATGAATCAGTGAAGCCCCTTCCGTTTATGAACAGCTCTGATCACTAGAAAGCTTTTTGCTTCACTGAGCTGAAATCTGCCTCCTTGGAGCTTGCCCAACTGCCGTCTTACCCTTTCCTGTCCCCCAACCTACGTCTCTCCTGATTCCACATAACAAGCCTTCAGGGAGCTTTTCTCTATTGGAACGGAAATGGAGTAATAGGACCCCACAGCTTCTGAGCAGCATGTGGCTGGGACCTAAGGCGCCTGCCCATGGAGAAGTGTCCTTCCTTCGGTCAAAGTTAGTCTTTTGTCCTGGTCTGCAGCCAGGCTGCAGTCACTGACCAGCACGATGAAGCCCACCCAAAGTATATGAGCACTGTCACTGCCCCACGCCCCCAGCAGCGAGCAGCCCGCAGTCCTACTGGGTTTAAACCTCATTTCTATTGAGAAGCTAAATCAGGAGCTACTTAGCACCACTGATTTAGGGCTTTAATCAAAATAAGGCAAAGTGAATAGGAAAGGCAGCTGTGAAGGTCACTGTCAGTGGCTCCCCCCCACTGCACTCCTGCCTTCTCTGCCTGCCTCTTTGCCCAGCCTGAGGACCCCTAAATTTCCTTGCAGTCCCACAAAGGGGAGTTGGTGCTTTTATGAGGCAGTCCCCTTCACAATCATACCCCCTTACAGCCCAGGCTCTATTTGTTTCTCACTGGGCTGCTTAGGAATTTCCTGCCACCTCAGGACCTTAACACGTCTCTTCTCTAAAAAGACCCTGGCCTGAGAGTCTAGAGGCTTCTGCCTGTGCCCCAGCTCCTCTGTGATTAATTGGCCGTGGGGACCCCTTACAGCCTCTGCCTGAGCACCGCAGGTGGTGACAGGACGAGGCAGAGGCTCAGAGTCTGCGTCATCTGAGGTCCCGTGAGCGGGGAATTTGCAGTCCTCTCCTGCTCAGGTTCAGAGATGTTGATTTCTACACCCCCCCCCCAACTCCCCCACCTCCACTGACCCAAACCATCCCTGACCTGGGGCCAAGCCCAGAGTGTTTCCTTACATTCCAAATAATGCTATTTGAACATTTAATGCTTCGGTAATTAAGGGGAAGTGTTATTTTTAAATTACCTTTTTAATTTTAAAATCGCTATGGCCTGTCCCTACAGCTTCTCAGTGGCAAAACCAGGATTCAAGCAGAGGGCTCTGCAGGCCTGGACCTGGCACTCCTCTCCCCATGCTCCCATACGGCCTCCCGAGCAGACCTGAGCCTGTCAGGCAGTCAGGTAAAGGAACAATGCTGCCCGTGGGCTGGGTGAGCAGGGAATGCTTCCCAAAGGAGGAGAAAACGCCCCAGTTGGGTGGCATGAAGCACCTCACGTGAGCAGACTGAGATCTTGGACACCCAGCCCCAACCAGCCCTCTCTTCAGACTCCAGTGGCCAGGGCGTGGTCAGCAGCCTCTCGCTGCTCCAGGACAGGACCTGTCACCACTCTGGCCCTGGCGACTTGGGTGGAGGGAACAAACATCCCATGAGCCTCCCAGTCTCACTCTGCAGGATGCCCCTGCCCTTTGCCCTCCTCCTTATTCCCTGCCCTCTCCCCCTGTCCTGCCCTGCCCTACAGCAGCCCTCAGCTACACAGAAAAACTGCTGAGAAGAGAACAGGCTGGGACTCTGTTCTCCCCTAAATATTTCGCTCATGGGCCTGTCTCTGCATCTTTGGGGGAAAGCATCACCTCAATATCCTTGCATCTGAGAAAATGACAAACATAAGGGTCATTTCCTGTAGCACTGTCCAGAAGAGCCAAAGCTTGGAAATAACCTAAATGTCCATCCACAAGCAAAGGGGCAAAGAAATGGCACACCCACACTGTGGAATACTGCGCAGCTGAAAAAAAGGAACCAGACCACTCTTCCTGTACTGCGAACTTCCGTTAGAGCCAAAGGGAAAAAAGTAAAGGTAGAGCAGGGTTTAGAAGATGCTGCCTTTGGTGTAAAAATGAAAATGTGTTGGAAAAGACTGCACACGTCTATTTCCTCCTCGGTGCATAAAATAGCACTGGGAAGATGCACCAAAACTTGCCCCAGGAAGGACATGTGGGAGAAAGGCTTTAGAGTGCATCCCCTTTCTAGTGGTTTTAAATATTGAACCAGATGAAGCTATTGTCTGTGCAGAAAATAAAGATCACTTAAACTGTAAAAAATAAGGCACGCCATGCAAAAGGCTTCTGTTAACATACAGAAGAATCCTCCAGGAGAGGAAACACAGCATCGCATGTTCTAGTCCCAAGTGAGAGCACCAGCCACCACCGCGGGGGCCGGAGTGGGCGGGACTCAGGACTGATGATGAGTTTTGCGGAAGGTTAATTTGAGTCATGGGGCCAAGCACTGCGTGCAGGTCAGTTCTCCGGCTGACTTAGGGCCTGGAAGTCACCTCTCCAGCAATGACCAGGTCTCCGTCTCCCCCAGCCCTGACGACAGCAGGTTCCCCCAGGGCCACTGCCGTGCACGGGAAGGGGTGAGCGGGCAGCAAGGGCTGCCGCCAGCCTTAACACAGCATCGTGAGACCCAATAAAATACAATCGCCCAGATTCCCGAGGTGGCGGTTACTCCTGTGTCACACAAAGAGAAGTATTGATTCTCTCAAATAAGACCCTGGTTCTCCCTCATTCCCACTTTTATCAGCCTAATCTGGTGAGATGCCTGCCTTCTGGTCCCCTCCTCGGTCCCTTCCTCTGTCCTCCTTCCTCTTTGTGTTCCCTCCTTCTCTCCCACCCCTCTCCCTACTCCCTCACCCTGCTGGCTCCACTTTCCTTCTTTAACTCAGCAATTCACAGCCCTGCTTACAAGCTGCCTTCTTCCCTTCATCTCCAGGGGTGGTCCCCTCATCCACACCCAGTCCCTCCGGCCCTTGGTGGGTGATGGGTTGGGGCAAAAGGAGAGAGGAGGAGGGGGAGGGCAGGGGCTGCAGCGTGGCCCAGCTGGTCCTGTCATTTCAGGTCAGAGCCCCACACCCTAGAGGAACCTGCAGGAAGGAAGCTGATGGGCACCCCCGCCCACCCACCCATTGGTCAGCATCAGCTCTTGAGAGGAAGCTGCATTCCAGCAGACTGCAGCATGCTGACAACACATGAGCATCTTCTTTGAGTCCCTGTTCCCTTCCTTCTCTGTACCCCCCAGACTAGTGCAAACTCCCCCTTGGAATGCTGGACTTTCCTTTCCCTGTTGCTGCCCACCCACGTTTCTCCCTTTTCTTTAGGGTTCAGGCCATGCCCCCGCTCTTGAGGTGTCCAGCGCCGAACCCCAGCTGTCAGGGAGGTGACATATTCTACTTTGTATCACAGTTCTGGGGACCCCTGCCTCCTAATGATCTCAGACTCCTTCAAGGTTAAAACGGGTCTTCTCTATCTGTGCCCTGCTCTCTCCCCCAACCCCGACCCATTACCTAGCATAGTATTTACAGAGGAAAGCAATGCGGCAGGTATTGGCAGAAAGGAAGGAGGAAAGGCAGAAGGAAGAAACGGAAGAAAGATAAAACTGATTTCTGCCTCTGACTTTTCCAAGCATGTAGTAGTTACTCTTCATCTGGCACTTGAGCATTTCTAAAGCACATTTACATTCGCCATTCCATCTGCTTCCACGACTCCCCTAAGAAGTTGGCAAGACAGGTCTGTTGTTATACTCACTTTACAGATGGGGAGGGCGAGGCTCAGAGACATGAAGGTACTTGCCCAAGGTCACCCACACCAGAAATGGCTAAGAGCCCCGATCTCCCAGCCCCATGCCCCCCGGCACTGTCACGGCCTCTCTCTTCACCTGTAGTGTTCCCTTGGCCCGTCCCCTGGAGCACTGGCATGGTTAAATATCACCTCTCGTGGAGGGCTCATCTTGCAAGCTGAGCTATCAGCCACTGGAGGGCAGAGACCCCTGCCTGATGCTCCTTCCAGTGCACAGACAAAGCCCAGAGCCTGGCATTGGACAGTGGCCTGGGGATGCAGCCATAAGGCAGGCCTTGCTCAAGGCCCGGTGGCAAGGAGCTGTGTTGGGAAGGGGGCCAGGAGCCCTGCCTCACATGGTGCCCGAGAACACACGCTTTGAGAAACCAGAAAGCCTAAAAAGGCAAGACACTTGTTTTCTCCTGGGGGCAGAAAAGTACAGGAAAAGTTACCAATCAACCTTTAAACACATAAATAATGTTGCTTCTTCTACCCCCTGTCCCAGAGCACCCAGGAACAGCAGGCACTCAACAAAACATTTTAACAAAACAAAAAGAGACAAGATCAGGCCCAAAGTGGTGGTGCGTGGGTTGCCATGGAGTCGGACAAGCCTTCAGAAGGCCGCGGTCAAGGCCGAAGCCCACTTCCGTGGCTCCCTGCACACACGTGTGGACACAGAGCCCCCAGCCCCTGCTCCATGTTCCTCCAGGCCCCCCCGGGAGGAGACCAGGTGAGTGCTTCTCTACGCCCCAATTTTCTCATCTGGAGAAGGAGGAAGATGACACCTTCCTTATTGCAAAGTACACGGAATAGCAAGTGGTCTGCAGAAAATACAAGGTATGGTAGAGTCGCTCAAGTGTGGGCCCTAGAGCTAGGCTTCCTGTGTTCAAATTTCCATTCTACCACTTACTAGCTAGTTACTAGGGCAACTCGCTTAACTGCTAGCTGCATTGTTTCCCTTCATGCCTGCAAGAACAAGCAGCTGGCAGGCCCTACAGGTAAGGGCAGCCTTGGCCTTGGCACAGGGAGAAACAAAGGGGGTGGAAGAGAGCCTGAGGGCAGGTGTCCGTTACCAGAGCAACTTCACATCTTCCTAGCATGTTAGCAGTGTGCCAAGACCCTTCTCTCCCATGATCTTGCTTTCCCGCTCCCCTCCCTACTTGCAGCTCGTAGCCAGGACTATCTGTCAGGTGCACATGGAGGAGGACCCCAGACAGCTCACAGGAGGCCGGGGACACCACAGATTCACAGCAGAGTCATTGCAGAACCGGGTCCCACAAAGCCTGCTATAGCTGTGCACTGTGCTGGGCGCAGGGTACCAGAGTGCCCACGGGGCATCGCCCACCCCATAGCAGGAGTCGCATGCCCACAAAGGGAAGAGGGGAGCCCTGCCAGGCCGCCTAGAGCAGGGGCCGCCACTCCCTAGCCCAGATGGCCGGGCGGTCACAGAGCAGAGCGCCCCCATCTGCAGCAAGTGACACCTCCACGCTCCCCAGCTCTGCTCCAGGCTCTTGCCTGCATTAGCCCCGGGCCGGGTGGTGACTCCAAGGCCAGGGGCTATTCCCATGGGAGCGCTGTGGGATCTGGCCCTGCTCACCTCTTCTGTTCCGCCCTCCGCGAAGCTCTAGTTTCTTAGATGCATAAATCTCGATCCCACCTCAGGGTCTTCATCCATGCGCTTCGCCCAGCCAAGAGCTCCCGCCCCATCCCCAGGCTTCACTCCTTCAGATCTCAGCCCCAACCCTCTTCCCTGATGTCCCCATCCTCCCATGGGAAAGAAGGGTCCCTGGTAGTGGCTCTCAGCATCCCATGTTCTTCCCCTTCAAGAAAACCAATGAAAATGGCATCCTCCATTTACCTGGGGAGGAAATGTTGAAAGCCTGCCTCTTTCTAGGCTATTAGCTTCATGGGGGTAAATACGGCATCTCTTTTGTTGACCCCTGAACCTCTATCCCTGGCCCCAGCACGGAGTACAGTAAGCACGCAATACACGTTGCCTGAATAAAAAGTAAATGAACACACTATGTAGCCTCTAGAGTAGGCACTCAACAAATGTGTTAAACAAATGACCCTTCTGTCTGAAAAGGTTTCGTAATTATGGTCATAAAGACACTACCAAAAGACATTCTTCTTTTCCTGCCCCCACTCCAGGCCTCCATGGGATTGGATGTAAATAACCCCTTGCATTTGTGTGTAACAAAATAAAACTCTAATTTCTGTTAGATCCCACACATTAACATTGCAAGGTAGGTAGGCCAATGTTGCTATCCTCATGATGGTGTCCAGGGAGGCTAAGTGATTTCCCCAGCTTTACACAGAGGTTAATGGAAGTATGGAGAGCAAAGCAGGGCTGTCACCTCTGCTCTGATCAAGCCAGACCTGCAGTCCTTCCCACATTCAAGAGGAGAGTGGAGAAGTCTGGAAAGGATGCCTTGCTGGGTTGTGAGCTCCCCGAGTGAACGACCATTTTTGTTTTATTAATTCCTGTCTCTCCATCACCAAGCCCAGAGCGTGTGGCCCAACAGAGATACTTGAAAATAAATTGCTAAATCAACAAATGATGTTTCACCTAGAAAAGAAAATGGGAAGGAAGGGGTAAGGGAGAGAGGAGAGTTTCTTAAACATCTAAAAAGCTGTTATATGGAAGAAAGAGACTTGCTCTAGGACCAAAATAAATACCTTTCTCCCACTGAGAGTAGTCCAAACCCACTTGGGCTTCCTTAGGAAAGAGTGAGTTCCCTGTCAGCCAAGGTAATCAAACAGAGCCAGAACCATCATCTCTGGCTATAATAGCAGCAGGGCCTCTGTGTTACACAGAACCCTGGGGCTCTATTTACATATCGAGAGTATGCATGATGGCCCAGAGGCTCAGGTAGATTAGCATCCAGAGAGCCATGTCCAGGGTCAGTGGTCTGCAGGGTTCCACCTTATCCCAAGAACGTGTGACTCCCTGATCTTGGGATAGAAGGGAATCAGGATCCACCCCCGTGTCTCCAGATGCAGAGTCCCCAGCTCCAGGGGACATGAAGTCTGGGGTTCTGGTACCAGAGGGTCTCACGACTTGGCTTCAAGCTTCAGCTACCCCATTTCACCGGGGATCAGAAAACCGAAACTCCCCCCTAGTGTGGGTTCCCCAATGCCCACTGTCCCCCCTTGGTGCATCTCCCCCTCCCCCTACCACTGGGGCACAATCTCACTCACACACAACCCCCAAAAGTCCTCCCTGAGAACCATCTCTCAGGGGCCCCCACACCCCCAGCACGAAGGCACCCTTGTGTGGGAAGAACAAGGTGCAGCTGGACCCAGAGACAAACGGGAAGGGAGGCAGTCATCTCAGGACTGGGTGCCCGCTCCTGGCTACCTCTAAGGGTCATTGCATGCAGCTGTCACCTGCGGTCCTCCCTGCTCAGTGGGCATAACTAAAGGAGAACTCTCAGATGGCCTCCACACAAGGAAAAGGGAGATTCATGAAGGAGAAGGAGAGTGGGGACGCCAAGCAGGAAAAGTTCTCACTTCCAGCCTCCTTGGCTTTACTGATTGGCGGCCAATGCCACACCCACATCAGAACAAGAGGCCCAGTGGGCCTGGGTCTGCCTGCCCATTCCCAGGACCTGGCCTCACTGTCTCTGGGGAGAGGGAACCAGAAAGGTGGCCCCTAAAGGCTGGGATCAGCCCTTCTGTTGCCGGAGATCCAAGAGCAAGCCCCCCCGCCAGCCTCTTTGGGGAGGGGCTATTTTGATTTCCCCCAAGTCCCCTCCTGGCAAACACTGAAATGGTCAAGAAACCCCTCCAATTGCCCATTAGCTCCATAGAGACACCGAAATATTCAGACCCAAACCCTGCCTTGCGGACTTTCCGGGCAACTTCCCCAAGGGGGATTCAAGGGAGGAGAACAGGGGACAAGGACATGATGCAGGCAAAGCACCCCAAGTCAAACAGCAGGGCACCCAGAGCCTGCCCTGGGCCTCTGAGGAGAGCATAGTCTTCTGGCTGGGGAGACGGCAAGACCTCAAGCCCATGTCACATCCCCACAAACCAGAGAATGAGGGAGGAGGAGGGGGCCACGGGCCATGTCCCCTCCCTGCTGGGATGCCCTGGCAGTGCGTTAGGGCAATCTAAGGCCAACCCGCCTAGATCAGTTGTGATGTCTTGACTGTGGAATCTCAAGTTGGGGTATCCTCATAATAAGAGGCAGGTGGGGATCAAGGATAGGGACAGAGCTGGCTTCAGATCAAATTTTAAAGAGGGGAGGGTGCTACTATCCTCCACCTAGGTCTTCTCTCCCCTATCACCTATACCAACCTCTCTCCATCCTGGGGAGCATGGAGGTTAACACATTCCCTCCTCACGTAACAGGGCTACATTTTAGCAGGAACCTTCTGGAGAACAGGAAATCACCCAGGAGATTCTAACGCCAAAATTCCTGGCTCGTCAGTGGGAGAGAGATACTGAGAAGCCCTGAGACATAGCAGTCTGCATGACGCCTTTGTCCTAAGAAGCATGCCCTCCGTGAACACCGATTTGTTAGATCGGCCTCTGTCGAGGTCTGGCACAGTCTCTGGGAAGTCAGACAGACCCAAGTCTGAGTCGTTGCTTCCGGTTCCCAGCTCAAGGACCTCTGGCCAGTCACTCGGCCTCTCCATGCTTCTGCTTCCTCATCCGTGAACTGGGATGACACAGCCCACCACAAAGCATTGCCAGGAGATCAGAGGAGCTCCTGTCATGGGGCTGGCACGCCGTGGGCCCCGCCACACGGTTCTCCTTCTGCCCCACTGGATACAACGCACGTGCCAAACAAGAGAGCTATCATTTGGAATGAGAACATACCAGACTATATTCATCATTCCAACCAGCTGGGGAGCTGGGGACAGGAGAGGGCCACTTTGGGGGAAGGATATTAACGGTTCCAGCCAACCAGAAGTCCCTAATCACCTTTAACTCTCCCAGAGGGAGCCTGTCCAGGTTGAGTTATCTTCTGTGGGCAGGAAAAGCAGCTCTGGCCCTTTTAACCTAGCACGGATCATAGAGCAGAGAAAACATAACGGCCCCAAACCACTAAACACTCTTCAACTAGATTTTCCCAGCCCTGCCAAAGAGGCCAGCGGTGGCCACAGTTAAAGGAATGACACGTATATTTTCTGGAGGAAGTGGAAGACCCACCTGCCCAGGGGAGGCGGCAGGGCACTGGCCCACGTGACCTCAGAGGCAGGCCCCGGCCAGGGCAGCCCAGCAAGAGGGCAGCCCAGCAAGGAGGCAGCCGCTGAGCTGGGGTTTCTGGGGATGGCTGGCCACGCAGTGGGCCTGCGCACCAAGCTCGGGGACGTTCCATCGCTCTCCATCATCCACCTGCTTGACTGCTGGGTTGGTGGGTTGCTGCGACATATGTGGGAGAATTGCAAATCTCATAATTCACCCAGATGGTGGAAGCTCCCGAATTGTTCCTTCTCAAGAGGCAGCTGTTCCACCGCTGGGCCATATGGTTCCCCTTGCTCTGCACCCTGCTCTGGGAAATGAACCACTTTGCCCGGGCAGCTTCCAGATCTTAGAACCGTCGCTTGTTCTTAGCGGGTAATTAAGACCTCCAGCTGAGCATCCATGTTGCTCCACGTGTGATTTGTACACATGTCAGAGCAGTGTTTTAAAGCTCCACCAAGGTAAATACAGGTGGGGGCGCCTGGGTGGCTCAGTTGTTAAGCGTCTGACTTGGGCTCAGGTCATGATCTCAGGGTCCTAGGATCGAGCCCCACATGGGCTCCCTGCTCCGCAGGAAGCCTGCTTCTCCCTCTCCCACTCCCCCTGCTTGTGTTCCCTCTCTTGTTCGCTGTGTCTCTCTGTGTCAAAAAATAAATAAAATCTTAAAAAAAAAAAAAAAAGGTAAACACAGGTGGGTGAGGCCCGCCAGCATTGTCTTCTACTCAAGGGAAGCCCCTACCATCACAGACTCAAAGAGAGAGGGGCCCCTCAGAACTCAGTTTGCCATTCCTCTGCACATGGTGAGCCCACCCCCACCCAGAGGCACCCCGGGGTTCCGGGCTGGAAGTGACCTTCAGAGGTCACACTGTCCACCTTCTGATGGAGGCTTGTTTCAGACAGACACATTAACAAAGACCTTTAAGACTAGCTTGTGATTTAGGAATGCATCGAGCCCCTCAGAACATCGACAGCACTGCCAGACAGAGATGCTCGCTGTCACCAGCAGGCTGGCTCCTCAGACCCCTCTCTGGGACACCTGCACACTGCACCCCAGGCCCCTGGGGATGCAGACATAGACTTTCGGTCTTTGTGGCAATCTGCACACTGTCCTGGAGCAAAGAGAGCCATGACTGGGGCCTCAGCATGTACAAAGCTGACACGTACCAGGAGCCTGGTAATGTTTATTTGTTCCTCTTTCGGACAATTTCAACCATTTTCATGAGGAAGTCAGGGGAAGGGCCCATGTGCCCCACCTCCCGACCCTATGCTTACACACGCAGGGCTTCTTCCCAGATCCGAAAACTGTGATGCCTTTCACCCTCAGCCTAGCGGGGAAGCTCTCTCTGCATTATCCTGCCATACTAGATAACAAGAGCTGACACTTATTAAGCACTTACTATGTGCCAAGCCTGGTTCCAAGCATTTCACATGAACTTACTCACCTAATCCTTATAAGCCTCAGTGGAAGGCACTGTTATCACCCCACTACACAGATAAGGAAAGTGAGGCAAAGAGAGGATGCATAGCCCGGTCCCTTAGACAAGGCTTCATCTCAGCAGGCAAGGGGAACGAGCATAGCAACTGAGCGGGACAGATGGCCAGCTCAGCTAAAATACCACCTACCCTCAACCTCCAGAGATACCAGAAGCTTCCAGATGTGGCCCTGCAGCAGCTGAGCCTGCAGACCACTGGCTGTAACAGAATGGTTAGGAGTATGGAACCAACACCAGATGCCTGGGTTTGGCTTCCGGCTGTATTGCTTCATTGCTGGGTGGCCTTGGGAAAGTTATGCGACCATTCTGTGCCTCCATTTTCTCCTCTACAAAATGAGAATGTGAACGGTCCCTACTTCGTCAGGGTGTTGTGGGGATTGAGTTAATACAGAAGTGAGGCCTGGCATAGAGTTGGTGCTATGTAAGGGTTAGCTATGATGATGATAAAGCAAGAGCAGGAGGAAGAGGAAGAGGAAGGGGAGGCGAAGATTGTTATTCCCACCGGCCGATGGGTTAGGTGCCTGTCAGCTGGGGCTCCGATTACAAAGCCCCATCACACGGTCTTGCAGGACAGGCTTGATGCTCCTATTTTGTACACAAGAGAAAGTCTGCACCGGGAATGGGGAGGGAAAGAGGTGTCTTAGGTAGCTCAGCTAGTTGGGTGGACAGCTGGGTTGCAGCCCAGGCTCCTGAGCTGAAGGCTCTGCTACCGAGCCTGAGGACTAATGACAGGTCACCCCCGCTCCGGCCAGGGCTGGGGCCCCAGGCTTTTATTTTTTTATTTTTTATTTTATTTTTTTAAGATTTTATTTATTTATTTGAGAGAGAGAATGAGAGACAGAGAGCATGAGAGGGAGGAGGGTCAGAGGGAGAAGCAGACTCCCTGCCGAGCAGGGAGCCCGATGCGGGACTCGATCCCGGGACTCCAGGATCATGACCTGAGCCGAAGGCAGTCGCTTAACCAACTGAGCCACCCAGGCACCCTGGATAACTTTTCATAAATCTAAAAGCACAGTATTATTATACAAAACATAAAATGTACTTCACACAGCAATTGTGTGAACATTACATGAGACACTTGGAGAACTGAAAACCTGGGCCAAAAGGGAAATTTTAGCATAGTACTAAATATACGAAGAATGCTGCAAAATCTGACAGCTTGATGTGACTCAGACAGAGGCTGCATGCATTAGCTGAACAGAGGAGTGTTTACTTCAAATGTATACACATGGCTACAATATTAAGAACCTCCAGGGCCACACCCCCAAAATGTCTTAGATGACCCAGTAAATATTTTCTGTCTTCATATGCAGCTTTTATTTCTTTTTTTTTTTAAAGATTTTATTTATTTATTTGAGAGAGAGAGAATGAGAGACAGAGAGCATGAGAGGGAGGAGGGTCAGAGGGAGAAGCAGACTCCCCGCCGAGCAGGGAGCCCGATGCGGGACTCGATCCCGGGACTCCAGGATCATGACCTGAGCCGAAGGTAGTCGCTCAACCGACTGAGCCACCCAGGCGCCCGGCCCCAGGCTTTTAAATGTAAGGTTCCTCGACGCCAGACCACTGGACCCCGGCTCACCACTTACTAGCTGTCGGCCCTTGGGCAAAACACAAGTTCTCGGAGTCTCCGTTTCACACGTGTGAAGAGAGGAACAGCTCCTAGGAAGTCATCTCGAGGATAAAATGAGGTGACATACGTGACAGCCTGACACCAAAAAAAGGAAGCCCCCCCCCCCCCAGTTGGCCCCTTTGTGAAGGCGAATGCACACCAAAGGAGGTCATTATGGAGGATGTGTTCCAAACGGGCCTGACGTGCCTGAACAAGCCTCTCCACCTCGTCTGGGGTCACCAGAAGCCCCTCCTTCCCCTCTCCCACCCTGCCTGGTAGTTAAATCTTTAGGAGAAACTGTGAAGGCCTGTGCCAGCCCCACAAGGTCCTGCCCTCGGAAAGCTTTATGAACCTCTCGGCCCCACGAAACTTGTCACGATCAGCCCAGGGATACGTATGTCCGCCCCCTTACAGCCTTTGCAGAGCTCTCCCTGACTCGGTTTCACGATCCTTGGCCAATCATGTTGCCTCTATTTGGTTCTTCCTCCGATTGCTTGTTTCCATTTTAAACTATTCCCTTGGGCCTAGGTCTCACGCTGGCGATGGGAAAACCCTCTGCCCCACCGTCTCCGTCACTGGAACTCGCACTACAGAGAAGCCTATAGATCTTCTACTTCCCCACGAGGAAGCCAAAGCCCCGGGAGGTGGAGTCTTGTACCCGGCCGTCACAGCAAGAGGATGGCCGAGCGGGTGAGGAGAACTCCATCTCTGAGAGCCAGGTTGGGGCTCGCGTCGGACAGCCCCTCCCTGCTAGAGGCAAAACCCCGGTCCTTGCAGCCAGGGTCAGGGACCTCCTCCTCAGAGCCAGAAGCCTGCATCAGGGAGGGCTCTCCCACAACAAATCCTGCTTTGTGCCCCGGGACTGGAGAGGCCCTCCAACCCAAACCGTCCCATCAGGCACCAGATGGCATTTGACTTTGGGGCCGAAGACCTCATCTCCATTCAGACCCAGCAACCATCAGAGAGTGTAGCCCCAAGCCTGGATCTTGCCTCTGGGGTTTCATGCAGAGAGGCAATTAAAATAGGAGGGTCTAGAGCAGCCACGAAGCCACAGAGTCTGTCCCAGGGCTTGTGACTGCCCCACAGGATGGAGGTCGGAGCCTAGGAAAGGGAAAATCGAGACCAGGAGGAGGGGAGCCGCAGAAGAAGGAGGGAAAGGAAGCCCTGCTTGCTCTCCTCCCTGCCCCCAGAACCAACTCAGCTGGTAGGTAGTGCTTTATGTAAGTCCACTGTGCAAAAACAAGATTAAAAGGGACAGGCAGAACAAAACACCACTCTCCCTAACAAAAGCCCCTCCACTTAGTAAATTAGGAGCTCTTTCCACCTGACACACTTTTAAAGGGAAATCTTCAATTACCACGGGCTGGCGGGGCGCTGCGACAAAAGGTCTGTCCGGTGACTTTATTCTCAAAGCCCAGAGCAGGCATGGAAGTGGTTTTATGTAATAGAGATACTAATCTAGTCCATATAGTTTTGAGAACCCTTTATGGAGGACTGAAGGGCGTTTGAGCCCTGCGGCTGTTTCAGAGAGATTTTTCTGCAGCTTATGCATTTACCTTGCCAAAAGCTTAGCTGAGCAAACAAACAGTCCTCTAAATCACACTCACTGCTGATTTACTATCAGGCCTCTGCAGTTTGTTTGGTGATGGAACCTTGTGGATAAACAGAGGCCAAGGCCTTGGTCCTTCCACCTGACCAGACCAATGGGATGAGGGCTGCCTTTAAACTGGGGTCCCCCTGGCTCCCAGATTTGAGATTTTCCTTCTCCTTGCCGTCGTCGGCTCAGCCCAGGGTAAAGGTGGCCAGAGGGGCTGGGCTTTGGCTGGCCGGGGGTGGGAGGAGGCCTCAGTGGCTTTTGCCCTTGGCTCCAGGTCCGCTCCATCCCGGAAGGAGACTGATGGTGTCATTTGCTCCCCCCCGCCTTGCCCCCCTATCCGGAGCAAAGACACAATTCTGGCTCCCTTGGTGACAATTCAGCGCCATTGGCTGCTTGAAAAGGAGAAAGCAAAGTGGGAAAGCAGGATGGGGAAGGTGACTCTCAGGAGAGCCCGGGGAGACGTGAACACACACACTCTCTAAACACCCGAGCTTGCGGCTCTGCACCCGGCATGCAGGTTACGGGGCCCTTCTCATTGGCAGTCACGCGACATACACATACAGCAAGTCCATATGCCAAGAACATACATGTGCACACGCAACGCGTCAAAGGGGGAGCCCTTCACACACGGCGAAACCCAAAACTCACGAATATACCAGTGTATGTACAATAATAAAACCGAGCATTGCCACACCACCGACCATGTGCTCGGTTACAGTTATTCACTTATTTAATGCTCACGACAACCCCGTGAGGAAAGGTACCATTGCTACACCACTTTACATTGAGTAAACTGAGGCACAGAGAGGCTAAGTAATTCGCCCCCCGTCACAGAGGCAGAAGGCGGCAGTCTGGTTCGAGGGTCTGTGTTCTTGACCTTTACATCGTCGGGCACAGCACGCCACAAGGACACTCCTCTTTTTTAAGATTTTTTAAGTCCTCGCTACACCCAATGCAGGGCTTGAACTTACGACCCCAAGATCAAGGGTCACATGCTCTACCAACTGAGCCAGCCAGGCACCCCGAGACCCCCCTTTCGTGGGTTGGGAGCAGGCTCCACACGTGTGAACTCACAACGCCGTACATAACACACATGCACACAGCCAGATGCTCAAGCATCCATATAGCACATAGGTGGTCCAGACCTATCACATCTTCAGGTTCAGGCCAAGACTTAGACTGGGGAGAAGGGGAGTGAACATTAAAATAGTTAAATACTTCTGCTCTACTTGGTGCGGCCACCCCTGTCCCTCCCCCAGCCCCCTACCTACCCATAACCGGGCACCTACAGAGTTAACCTCTGGCACCACAACAGGCCTCTATGTCCCTATTCCATTCGAACCTACTGGTAGGAGTGCCACACATGTAGTTAAATATTTTCCTGCTTATCCCCAGGTATGGACAAGGCAGGGACAGTGGGATGTGTGCCTGCAACAAGGCGGGGGGACCTGGCTCTTGGGTCTTCCGTGAGTCTTGGCCAATGCCCAGCCAGCATGGTATGAGGGGGCATCCAGCTTTCCCAGCTGGTCCCCACCCCATCCACTTGATGGGCAGCTGATCAAGGCTCTTCAAAGACAAGAGTATTGAGTGGACACTGGGAGCAAAGGGAGGCTCTGAGGTGTCATTTCCACCTTCAGTGAGGCCACTCAGCTTCCCTTAATCAAAAAGCCAACAGTAGGGGAGCCTTGGGGACTGGCCTGTCATCCACAAAAGCCCATTAATGGCCACTTTTTGAAACCTCTCTGCTACAAAGACCAGGAGGGAAGAAGGAGCTTGACAAACCAGGAGGCACTGCATGAGGAATTTTGCTTTCTCATGTCTTGGAAGCTCAGCTCCAACCCAGAGTTAGCCTCCTGGGTTCCGAGACAGTGGGCTAAGTCCTTGCAGAGCCCCAGAGCAGGGTCCCCAGGCTCTTTGTACACATGGGTGACACTGGAACCAGACACCAGAACTCAGGGGCTCTGGGAACCCAAGGGGGAGGAGAGGAAATGGGGACAAGGACCCTATCTGAGGCAGGCCACCCTCTACTCTGAGATCTCAGGGTCCCACCCAGAGACCGCTCCTGGGGGTGTCCTTTGAAGGTCCCCAGGAAAAGGCAGCCCACATGGCCTTCTTCTAGTCAACAAGGCTTTACAGAAAACATGTGTCCATGCTGGGTGCTGTGGTGGGTGCTGGGGACACAGAGGGGTCCCACAGCCATGGCTGTCAAGGAGCTCACTGTCCAGGGAGAGAGAGAATAAGGGCAGGTGGGGGTGAACGGGGCTGAGATCAGGATTGGGAGGAGAGAGGGAGGTGTCAGGTGGGCCTCCCCAGAGACCATGCAGCTCTGCACCGAGTCTCCAAGAGCTGCTACACAAAGCAGGACTAGGGGTTCCAGGAGCAGGGGCAGCCGGTATGAAGTCCCAGAGGGAGACAGTGTGGAGAATTCAGGAGCCTGGCTGGGGCAGAAAGGATCAGAGACCCCAGGAAGCAAGATACAGAATGAGGAATCTCAATATGCAGGGGCCTGATTTGAAGTAAGCAGTAGTGGGGGCACAGGAAGGAGGGATCAAAACTCTGGGCGTGGGCAGGGCAGATGTGGAATGGATTGGTGGTACCTGATCACTATTTTCTGAGCCCCTACTCTGTGTGGTACACTGTGAGTCACTGTAGACCATACAATGGTGTGTTTATGAAAGGGTGCTCCTGCCCTGAGGAGCTTATAGTTCATCTGTTCATTCATTCGTCATTTATTGAACACCTACTATATGCCAGGTACTGTTCTAAGAGCAGAGATATCAGCTAGGAACAAATCAAAATCCTTTGTCCCTACTGAGCACATTATCTAGCTGAGGAGACAAAAAATAAAAATATGCATGGTCTCCATCTCTGTGTCAGGTAGCAATAGTTCTAATTAACACAACAGGATAAGGGGGTACAGAAAGATGGTGGGGGGACTGCTATTTCAGATAGGGTGGTCAG
This sequence comes from Mirounga leonina, assembly GCF_011800145.1. Taxonomy (NCBI): domain Eukaryota; kingdom Metazoa; phylum Chordata; class Mammalia; order Carnivora; family Phocidae; genus Mirounga; species Mirounga leonina. The sequence continues at coordinate 40,485,599 of NW_023270839.1, forward strand.
GAAGGACTTGGATAATATGACTTCTGAAAAGAGACGGAGTGAAATAAGGGAGAGAGCCACAGGGCTATCTGGGGGAAGAGCACTCGGGCAGAGGGCACAGCACTCAGGGTTTCCTGGGCCCTGCGGTGGGGCATACACAGAAGAGCAAGGAGGCCAGCACGGAGGAGGGAGGGAGGAGATGGATGGAAGTCAGCTGGGGCCGGCCACCGTGAGAACAACGGAGAAGCAGCCGACACCCAACAAGGACCAGAAATCAGAGCTGGCATCCCACAGATACCGAGGGAAATCAGAAGACGGAAAGTGGGGCCTTTGGGAAGTCTCCTTAGAGAAACAGGGAGTCAGGCTGGGGACGGGTGAGCTCCTTCGCAGGCTTTACCTGGCCCAGGACACCCAGGAAGGGGACCTTACATAAATGCCTAGCTGCTCTGCCGCTAACTGAGGCTTCCCCTCAGAGGCTGCCCAGTCCGGATAGCTGAGGTTTCATTACAGCTGCGGCTGGGAATTAAGCAGCAGCGCCTCGATCCTTCCACGGCTATGTCAGCACACAGGACCCTGCTGGCACTCACTGCAGGTGGGGGAAAGGCCTAGCGGGGGACTCCAGGGCTAGGCCAGCAAAATGCAGGCAGCCAGACCCCTGATCCCCCGTGTCCTCGTGGCCAGGGTGCCTGAGCACGGCCATCCACGGCCCGCCCCCGTCCACGGCCCCACGCACCTCCTGAGTGAGCTTTCGCCCCTTCGACAATACCTCCTTGCTGCTGCCCCCTGGCACCACCGTGAGTGTGTCACTGGCTGCTTTCACCGTTCAGCGCCCTCCTGAGATTGTCCAGGATCCTTGGTGTGGTGCTGAGGGTCCAGGCCCACCCCCACCCAGCCCTTCCGAGCACCACCTCCACGCTTCCCGAGCTCCGGCCACAGAGGCCTGCTGGCACTGCCCTGCGCCCGTCCGCTCTGCGCCCCCCACCCCTGCTCACGCTGGCCCTTCTGCCACAAAGTGCCCTCCTCAAACAGAACCCAAACGGCACTAGCTACCTTTTACTGAGCCCTCCCGACGTGCCCGCTTCTGTCTGAATGCTTTCCTCCTGGTAACTCATTTCGTCCTCACAACAGCCCAGAGCGGCAGGTACCTCATACAGCCCTGTCTTAGTTTACAGATGACAAATCGAGGCAGAAAGAAGCAAAATAACGTGCTCAGGGACAGTCCCCCAAGGCAAAGAACGGGCTTTAAAACGCAGGGTCTGTCTTAATCGAGGCCCATCTCCTGCCCTCCTGGCAAGTTCCTACTCACCGTGGAGACTCTGCTCAAAACTAACCTCCTTCAAGAAGTCTTTCCTTTGGGGGGCTGCACCCGGCACCTGGGTGGCTCAGGTGGTTAAAGGTCTGCCTTCAGCTCAGGTCATGATCCCGGGGTCCTGGGATCGGGGCCCACATTGGGCTCCCTGCTCAGTGGGGAGTCTGCTTCTCCCTCTGCCTCTGCCCCTCCCCCCCATTCATGCTTGTGCTCACTCTCTCTCAAGTAAAATCTTAAAAAAAAAAAAAACCATGAAGTCTTTTTTGATCCCCACCCCCACCAACTTTGCCCTGTAATTCCCCAGACAGTGTTATGGTTGCTTCTCCCAGAGAGGTCTCTCAGTGCTGGGGGTCTGAGTCTATTTTATTCATGCATTTTCTTTCTCACTCATTCAGTAATTATTCAGCACTGAGGGCCTGGCACTGTGCCTGGCCCTGGGAAAAACCCACTAGGTAGGAAACATGGTCCCTCAGCTTCGGGAACTCACTTTTGAGTGGGAGAGATGGACAGGCGAGGCCTGATCACAACCAGTGGGACAGAGTGACAGAGAGGCTACGTGGCCCTCAGACAAGTGGCACTCTAGAGCAAAATCAGAGCAATCTAAACTAGGTGCTAACAAGCTAGGTGTCCAGAGAAGCCGCTGGGCCTTGGTGCTGTTACCATGAATTTACTTGCTCAACAACAATTTATGAGGGCCTGAAAAGTGCTAACAGGTGGACAAGATGAGTACCTTATAAGTTTGGTCAGTGTGACTCATCAGCTGGAGCTCAGCCACTCTGGGCATCCTAAATCAATGTTCTAAGCCCATGAGACTGGGGCTGAGATCGTGGTGGCTGCCCCAGCTTCAGCCACTCGGTGAGGACATGTTGGGGCAGCTAAACAGCCATTCACCCCCACGGGCCACCTCCACCAGCCTGGTGACACCCTTGTTTCCTTGCCTACTTATTTAAAGTGTGCTTATCATGTTATGTTGGAATTTTTTAAATATATATATTTCCCACTAGATCCTATGCTTCTTATTCATCTCTCTATCCCCAGGGCTCAGCAGTGCCTTCAAGGCATAGACAGCTAATAAATGTTGAGGGCTGGATGGACAGATGGAAGGATGAATGTTGTTGCAGGCAGCAAGGCTCAGCACCAGGTGCTGGTGACCTGGGGAAGCTGCATCAGGACAGGTTCTGGGGCTGGCAGCTGACAGCGCTGGCAGCTGACAGCATCCCGGGGGGAGCCTCCTAGAGGGTCAGCAGGGAATTATTTTACGTAGTAGCTATGAGGAGAGGCCGACTTTCAGACAAGTCCTACGACTCTGCGCGTACACACACACACACACACACACACAGAGCAATCTCCCACTCCCTACCTCGATCCTGGCACCTACTGTGACCTAGTTTAGCAAACTTTTGAAATCAAACCAGTTTGGCTTCTGTTCCTTCCTCTCCCTACAAACCTCTTCACCTGCCCTCTTGTCTGACCCCACTTCTCTCTTCTGGCCACAGGTCCCTCCCACCGAGAGGAGACCCACTGCAGGAGGGGAAGGGGAAGGGTGGATGTAGCACAGATCTCAGTTCCTGGGCTGCCCTTCTCTACCGGAAAAGGGACTTGGGCTCTCCTGGCATCCGTTTCCACTGCCATGCCAGGCCCATTTGACCCTCCACCAGTCTGTGAGAAGCAAGTAATAGACTGTTTGGGAAGGTGGCAGGTCAACCGCCAGATGTTACGTTGTTTTATCAGTGTTGTTGGAAGTTAGCCATCAGTCCAAGAAAGCATTGAACTAAATGTCACTGGGTCTGATTATGAAGCCCCCCACCACACGACTCACTATAAAACAGGGGCATGGAGTTCCAGTGACATGGAGAAAGTGCAAATGTAGCCCCTTCTGCTACAAAAATGCTCCCAAAGTATAATAAAAAAATAAAATAAAGAGATATCTAACTGAGCTCTGAGACAAAGGTAAACACCCAAGCGTAAGAAAAAAGTGGGCGGTTTATAGGAGGTACAGGAGGGCAGATGCTGAAGCTAAGGTAGCCCGTGGAACAGGGGACCTAGCCAGCTGCTGCCCCCAGCCCCAGCTAGGAGCCTGGGGTTTAACACCCACACAGGGGCAGATGTGGCCTTGGGAGCTGCCGGCTCCATGTAGGCGAAACTTGAAAAGGCACCCACTGGCCGAGTGAAAAATAAGGCATTCTGCACGAGTAAAAAGTCTTCCACAAGAAACAAAAACCAGGAGGGGGGAATGGGGAGTCACTGTTTCATGGGCCCAGGGGTCTCCTTCAGGGGTGATGAAAACCGTTTAGGACTAGATGGGATAGGAGCACAACACAGTCAGTGTACTAAACTCCACTAAGCGTATGCTTGAAAATGGTTACTACTGCATTAAGTGAATTCCACAATTTTTTTTAAAGGAAAAAGAAAAAAACAAACAAACCCTAAACCTCTGCCACAGTTCCAGCCTCAGCGTGGAATCCCAAACCAAGTTATCAATGCAAAGGCGGGTCTTGAGCCACTGAAAACCATTAGTGTGCCTAAGAAGGAAACGCAGAATTGGTGTGTGGGGCACGTGCACACCCCAGGACGTGGGGGAGGAGGCAAAAAGCTCAAGCGTTCACAATGATAAAGAAAAAAGAAATTATAACCAATATGGGGAAATCATCCACCACAAGGGAGAATCAGCAGTGTCCACACACAGAACTGATAGTCTAGGAACTTGAGTCAACCAAAATCATGGACTCAAGATAGAATTATCTTGACCGTCTAGAACTAATAGCTCCAGATAAAACCATCTGAGACTATAAGCGAAATATGTTTGAAATAACTAGAGCAATCATTGAAGGATTAGAATTCATAATGAAAGAACAGGACACTACAGAGAAAAAATAAAATAAAAAAGCAAACCCCGCAGATCTGAAGAAGGACCAACAGACCTCCTAGGAATGAAACACACCGTTGTTGAAATTAAGACCTCAACAGACAGGTTAATTAGCAGAGCTAAAGGATTCGAAAAATGGATCGGAGGAAAATCTCCAAGATACAGCATGGAGAGATACAGAGACGAAACATGAGAGCCTAGGAGAGAGAGGGAGTGAAACGAGTCTCCAACATTTTGGAGCTTCAGTAGGAGAAAACTGAGCACATGAAAGACAGGAGGTATTAGAAGAGACATGGCTGAGAATTTTCCAGAACTGATAAAGCACATGAATCCTTCACTTGAAGGAGATGTATAGCCTCTGAGGAGCAAACAGTGTGAATGAAAACGACTCCACACCCAGACATGTGCTAGGAAAACGGCAACGTGTGCAATGACAAATTCTGGAACACAACAGAAAAACATCCTCACGCCCTGAGGGAAAAATCACTGAAAACCTGCAATTCCACAGGCAGCTAAAGCACCATGCAAGAGTGAGAGTAAAATGAAGGCATTTTCACTTCCAAGTCTAGCTGGATTGCAGTTAAGATTATGATTATGAAATAAAATCTAAACAACAACAACAAAAATAAAATACGGCATTTTCCGACAAGCGAAGCGTAAGAGAGGCGATTGCTCGTGGACCCTCCCAGGAAAAACTACTGAACACGGCCCTTCAAGAATAAAGCCGAAGCTAGAAAGGAGTGAGACGCAAGAGGTGAAGAGCAAGCAAATCAGTAAACATGAGTTAAATTTACATTTAAATAGCCATCCACCATATAAAACAACTGCGATAATAAGACAGGGGTACCTAAATCCCAAAAATGGTGTGAGGACTTTGCTGGAGTTCAATCTTAGGCACCACTCAGGTGCCCTCAGTGCGGCCAATCTCCTGGATTGTCAGCTGCTGGCTCCCCCTTAGCCATCCCGGGCGGTTCATACTGACTCCACTGGGCCTGCGCAGTCTCCCTGCCGGGATGCTGAGCAACCCCTCCCCCCACCCCCAGGCCACATACCTGGAGCTGCTGGCTAATCCCTCCACTTCTCCATTTGGATGAAAACCACACGCAGGGCTCTAGCATTCCAAGCAGCCGCTGAAAGGGCTAGATGACTCCTCCAGGAAGTCCGGGGGCATTACCTCCCCCACCAAAAGGAAAAAGGAGATGGGGGATTGCACAGATTAATTCCCCCTCCTTGCTGGCTGCTCTGAAGCAGGCACTCTCCTCTTGCCCATCAGGAGAGGCCCTGAATACCAACAGGATGCACCTGTTAGGCATCATGCAGTGTAACCATCTTCAGCGGTAGGTAGACCAGTGGTTTTCAAAGCATGGCTCCCAATGCAGCAGCATGAGCATCACCTGGGAACTTGTTAGAAATGCACATTCTCCAGGACGCCTGGGCGGCTCAGTCGGTTAAGCATCTGCCTTCAGCTTAGGTCATGATCCTCGGGTCCTGGGATCGATGTCAGGCTCTCTGCTCAGCGGGGAGTCTGCTTCTCTCTCTCCCTCTGCCCCTACCCTGCTTGTGCTTTCTCTCTCTAATAAATAAATAAATCTTTTTTAAAAAATGCACATTCTCCAGTCCCCTCCCCAAGTCTTCTGAATCTGAGACTGATGCTGGGGCTCAGTAGTCTGTGTTAGAAGTTAGAACACGTCTTCCAGGTGATTCTTACATTAGGTAATCAGGTACTCGATAATACATTTGAGTGAATTGTGAATTGTGATTACCATGGCATCTGTGTGGTGCTAAGCATTGATAGTGCTCACCAAATACTTTGGCCCTCTGCTTTCAATACTTCAAGCCCTCTTTTCTCTGCTACAGCAACCAGCAACATTGCAGACGCCCTGCTCCAACAGCCTGGGTCCTGGCAGAGGACGGACATGTCAAATAAATAAGGACCAAAACTCTATTGGTTTAAGCCACCGGGATTTGGGCGTTGTTTGTTACAGCATCGTAACCAAGCCCATCCAGTCCAATAGCGCCTAATATTTTCAAAGAGCAGTTTGCTGAAATATCTCAAACCCCATTTTGTGACAAAATCAGCTCCACCTGTGAAGCAAAGATGCTCACTGCCCTATCTCCCAAGAAAGGAGAAAGAAAGAGAACTGTGTTTGTGCCCGGTGATCCTCAGGAAATATTTGATGCCTGGGTGACCACGAGGAGCTAGGACTCAGCTATATAGGCAGCTAACGGAGGGGGTGGGCAGTTCTGGTGTAGAAGGTTCTAGAAGGGCTGCCAAGGGCTCTGGGATAAGGATGGCAGTTCTGGGGCAGGGGAAATGGCACAAAGAGGAGTTTGCATCTGTATCAAGCTCTATGCATTCCAGGACATGCTCACTCATTGTTTTATCTTACTCCTTCCATGCTCGAGGATGATCCATCCAATGCCACAGTGGGTCCAGAGGGGCAAAGGGACTTGCCCAAGATTGCACAGCAAGTTGATAGCAGAGTCAGCCAAGGCTTTTACTCCAGGCCAGTGTCCTTCTAGTATCTGCTAAGAAATGGGCTCCAGGAAGGTGGTTCTGGAGGGAGGATGATGTCCCCCCGCCCCAGAGCACAGATGTTCCTGTGCACGGTCCTGAGGACTCTTGGCATCAGATGGGTTCTTACCAGGTTCTGGTGAACCTCACGGTTCTCTGGCTCCCAAGGGGTGGAGAAGAAGTGGAGGGGGAGGGGCCACAGGGCATCGATTCCTGAAAGCCTCCGGTTTTGCAAGCTCTCATCTGGCACCCAGAACCCTGGGCACCATCCCTCACGCAAGTTCCCTGACTCTGGGGTCTCCACTCGCTCCTGGACAGCTGACAAAGCCTGGCCGGTCCCCTTCCTTTCTTCCCATTACAATAAGCAGGAACAAGAGAACATAGCAATGGCCGACACTTACCTGTTCATGGGCTCAATTGTGTCCCCCTAAAATTCATATGTTCAAGTCCTAATCCCCAATTCTCCAGAATCTGACCTTATTTGGAGATAGGGTCTTATTAGAGGTAATCAAGTTCAAACGAGGTCATTAGGGTGGGCTCTAATCCAGTCTGACCGGTGTCCCTATACAAAGGGGAAACCTGGAGACAGACACACATATCAGGAGAAGGCCGTGTGAAGAATGGAGTTCTGGTGCCTCGAGCCACGGAGCTACCAGAAGCAAGGGCAGAGGCCTAGAGCAGAAGAAACCAACCCTGCTGACACCCTGATTTGGACTTCGAGCCTCCAGTGGGGTGAGACAGTACACTCCTGTGGATTAAGCCAGCCAGGCTGTGCAGCTTGAAAGGGCAGCCCCAGGGAAATGAGTAACTGCCTCAGCCAGCCAGCCTCCCAGCCCAGATCTGCCCCCCGCGGTAAGGCCAGCTGTCTCCCTGTCTTTGCTGATGGGGTCCCCTGTCCCATCCATGCCCAAAGACACCATTCCATCCAGCCCAAAGCCCCACGAAGCCCCCCGAGGGAGAGCAGGTCACAGCGCTATCTCCAGCCTGGCGTGTCCCATCTATGTTCTTTCGCACACTCGCCTCTGGCTGTTATCCACGGGTTTTTCTGCATGTGGCCTGTCCTTCCCAACAAGACCATGAGTTCCATGAGGGCAGGAGCTATTCCTAACACCTCTCCTATATCCCAAGGCATAGCACTGCGGGCACGCCACAGTGGGCGTCTAATAAATACTGGGTTGAACAACCTTCGAGGGTTTCCCCCTTCAGTCTTCTGTCTAGAGCTGATTCCTCTTTTTTTTTTAAGATTTTGTTTATTTATTTGAGAGAGAGAGAGAGAGCACAAGCAGGGGTAGCGGCAGAGGGAGAGGGAAAGCAGGCTTCCTGCTGAGCCCAGAGCTCGATGTGGGGCTCGATCCCAGGACCCCGGGATCCTGACCTGAGCTGAAGGGAGACGCTTAACCGACTGAGCCACCCAGGCGCCCCTAGAGCTGATTCCTCATTAATACTCGATAAGTGGACATGGCTGAAGAAGACATCTCTCCATTCTACTCTGCCCTACTTTATGAAGATGCTCATCGAAGCATCTGTAACTCTGGGGGCAGGTATCCATGTACCAGACCATCTCTTTCCACTAGGCTGCCAGCTCCTTGAGGTAGCAACTGTCCCTCGTGTGTGTCTATGTCCCCAGCACTCGAGTAGGAAACAAGTCGACAAGGAACAGTGTAAATCGAACGGATAAACATGAACATATGGCAGAAATGATTTACCGTGGGTCCAAAGACTCTGTAAGGGATTTGAGGGCTCCATGGACCCACTGAAACTGTGTGCAAAGGGCTGTGTGTTGTGTGTGTGGGGGGTTATATATGTCATGTGCATTTTCCCAGGGACAGGGTCCATGGAGGTGCGAAAAATTAAAACAAAAGCCAAGAGTGAAAAAATGGTAAGACCCAAAGTCATGGAGTGGGGAGCTGGCATTTATTAAGCCCCTATGCTGTGTCTGGTGATATCTATTACTATCCCCATTTTACATGAATGGAAACTGAGGTACCAAGAGGTGGCATCTTGCCTAGGCTCACGGAGAGAGAAGCAGCCTATCCAAGCGGGTCAGAGCAGACTCTAGAGCCAGACATCCTAGGTTCAAATCCCAGTTCTACCACTTTCTAGCTGTATGATCCTGGTCAAGTCACTTAATCACTCTGTGACTCAGTTTCTCCATCTATAAAATGGGAGGGATCAGGGAACCCACTTCAGAGAGCTGTTGTGAGGAGCTGATGCATTCATGTATATAAAGTGATTGGAACAGTGCCTCGTGAGGGGGGTTGTCCTGTGAAGACTATGAGGATGAGCATAAAGAGGAAGAAGTTGGGGGGGGACAGAACTGAGACTCAAACCTAGACCTATGGGACTCTTGCCACCCTGGGTCATCACTACCAGCACCCCGCATGCCACAGTGACCCATCTCACTGCTGAAACTCCTGTCCCCCTTTGGGAGGAGCCCTCAGTCCTAAAATTGGCTTTTCCGGCTGGCTTCCCGGAGGTGGGCTGGCCCATGGCCGTGACATAAGGAGTAGGTGGGAGATTATAAGACTGGGTCTATGCAATCAGGACACTTAGTGCTTCTGCCCTGCTCTTCATTTTCCAAGAGCTCTACCAACAATTGCTGATGGAAATTAGAAAAAGAATGTGCTCCTCTGTTCCTGGAGCCCCGTGCTGACAGCTGAATTCCCTTTAACATTTCCCCGAGTCCATCCTTGCGCCCTGAGCCCTGAAGGGCCGCTCACATCCATTCTGCTCAGGCTTTGTGAGTCCTGGGTCACAGCCCATGCCTGACTCTCACTTTCCTCTGGGCAGACAGCAGCAGTAAAACCTTGGTCTTGATCTCACTTCTACACCCAGGTCCCCGTAGGAGCTCCATCCCAGGTGAGGCGTTGGCCAATGCCTTGTCCCAGTCCAGTCCTCTGCCCCGCTCCTGAGACACAGCCTTTTGGGGATGGCTTTGCGTGAGTATCTTTGTATGTTTCCCGCAAAACCATCACTATGGAACCTATTTGTGGGAGCATTTTTCATTCACTCCTGTAATGCAATTAGGATCGAGCTTCTCCAGCAAGAGGGGATATGTAACATCAGGAGGGGAAAATTGTCATTTCATTCCCAACACTAACACGCCCACCCTGCCCAAATTGGCTCTCTGGTGCCGGCTCACTCTACTCACCCAAAGGGCAAGGAGAATGCTAACAAGGAAAATCACTCTCCAAATCTGCCTCCGAATGAAGAAGCAGAAGCTATGGGGGTGGATTCCCCTCTGTCATTAATGGGGGGGCTCCCAGTTTCTCTGACACTCTCCACAGTTGGGGCAAAACTCTACTGCCCACTGGAGTGCCCCATACTGGCCCCATTGCACCTGTCAGAGGTGGTGGGAAAGAGTCTGTTGGACTCGAACAGACTCTAACCCTACAGTCATTCTCGCTGAGAGGTTAAGTGACTTACCCAAAGCCACATCTCTGGGAAGCTGGGACCGGAACCCAGATCTGCAGACTCCTGGGTATCTCCCACTGCACAGCACTGCCCTCCCACCCAGAGGGCCTGTGGCTGCCAGAAACTAAGCCCTCGCGCCCACCTTGTCCTCAGGTCTCCTGATCCTTTTTGGAAATGTTCCCACTTCCTAGAACCGGCCCCTTGTGATCTATCTTATTCTTACTACCCTCCTTCTCGGTACTATGGTCTTGCTCTCCAATGATCCAGCCTGCCTTCCTTCCTCCCTTCCACCCTCTCTCCATCCCTCCACCCTCTATCCATCCATGTCTCCTTCCATCCAGCAAAGCCTTCTGGAGCCCTTCCGATCTGTGCCAGGCACTCAGCCCTTCCTCCCCACGGCTCCTCAGAGCACGCTCCAAAAGTGTGCACTTCTCTCCTGACCCCATCAAAGCCTAGAACCGATCGGCGTCGATCCAACCCTCTTAGGAGATCGACCTGTTGGACAAATTTGTGCGAACGTGCTTGTAGCAGACGCATTGATCCCCGCAGAGCTGCCGGCAGGCAGGGATTTCTGGAGCCCTCAGCTCAGCCAAGGCCTGCTGCCCAGGGCCTGGCTGACAGCCCCCTACCTCCCTTCCCCTTGGTTCCCTCCCCTGCCCCAGGGAGGCGGCCCCTACGTACGTATGCAGAAGTCCCCATTCTCGTAGTAGCCAGGGCAGCACTGGGACCTGCGCCGATACATGGTCCGGAGGCCACGCCGATACGCCGTCTTATAGCTGATCCTGAGGCACAAGGGAGAAAGCCACTTGAAAGTATTGAAAATCAATCACTCGCGTTAGAATGATATTTGTGTTAAGCTATATTGAGGATGCCATTCAATAATTACTTTAAAATGCATGGCGGCTGCGAATATGAAGGAACACAATAAAGAAAAATCGATGGCTGCATCTGGGCCACTGTGATGCAGAAAATATTACTGACACAGCGTCTGCCACACCTACTTTCCCCAGTCTCGTCGGCGTGATGCCGAGAAGGGTTTCGGAAGGTCCTTTCTGGGGTGACGGTGGGAGGTAACTAGGCGCTTCTCCTGGAAGCCTCCAGACCCTGGGGAGCTCCTGGGGGGACCCAAACTGGACTTGGGCCCTGAGAGGGGCCAGGGCCACTGCCCAAATGAGCAGGCTGCTCGCGGCCTCCAGGGACTCGGTCCACCCGTCTGGAGAACTGAAACAGGATCAGCAAAGGGCCCTCTGAGTCTGACCCAGTCCCAGGGAGTGGATTAACCTCCCTCATGCTAAAAATAACATGTCCTGGGCAAGAGCTTCGCATGCCATCTCTGGGAAGGCTCAGAACCAGGCCCTGGCTCTGCAGCAGGAAGAAGTTATAAGGCCCAGGGAGCAGAGGCAGCTCTGACCTGGGAATTGGAGACCTGGAGTGTGCCTCTTCTGCTGGGACAGGCATGGACACTTCATCCTGTGCCAGAGAGATTTCTAGGCGCAACGTCATTCCATTCTCTATCTGAGGCAGGTAACAGGACTATGTCACCTTTGTTTTATTTCCTTTTTACCGTTTTTATTCTTATTTTATGAACCCCCCTTCTGTTTCATGGATGAGAAAACTGATATTCAGAGAAGTTAATGACTCGCTCAAGGTCACACAATGAATCAGCTTCAGAATCAAGATGTGAACCCAAGTCACTCTAATTTCAAAGCCACCAGGCTTAGCCTACTGCCCAGTGCCAGTCCCCACAGGGTGGCTGGCTGGCCATATGGGATGGCCATAGTGAATGAGAAAGACCAGGTAAATGGCTGGTGGGGGGACAGAGTCCTTAGGAGGAAATCAAGATGGGGTATTGGTATGCAAAACCCCTTCCTCACACCTAAAGTCAAAATGGAAGAGACTGAAGTGGCCATTAAGGGACAGAGAGAGGAACTAACTTCCCAAGGTCGTGATGTATGACTAGGACTCAACCCCAAGTCTTCGGGCCTTGAAGCCAGAGCTCCCTTCACATCCCCACCCACACCCCAGGGGAGCCTGCCCTGAGGACCCCTCCTTAGGGGGCAGAGCAGCGGGGACCAGACATGGGAGATGCCTACAGCCTGCTTTCCATGGATGGTCAGGCCAACTTGGGAAGGGAGTCCCACAGCCCTCCCAGTCTTTAAAGCCCTCGCTTTATGACAAATGACAGTGCAGGGCCCCAGGGAAATCCATGATATTTGGGAGTGTCGTAAACTAAGGTCATTCTACTTTGTCAAAAGCCCATAATGAAAAGTAAGCCAGCCTCCAAGTGAAGCTCCTTCCCCGGTACAGGAAAGCAGCTCCCGGCAATTTTGGGGGTGGTGTGGACCTCTCAGATAAAGGAAGAGTCAGGGTTGGCTCAGAGTTCATCCAACCCAGTCGTCCCACCACACAGGGGTATCCCCCAGTCCGTCCAGTGGAGAGGTGGTCTTGGCACCATAGCAGCCTCCCAGGAGAGAGATGTCTCCCGCTGCTTCTGGCTCTCCCACCCTTGCTTGCTCCCAGTGCTGGGGTGGGGAGCAGCAGAGGGAAGGGGCCAGGGGCCAGGCTGTCAGGAAAAGGGTGCTGCATTTAAACAAACCATTCCACACTGAAGCAGACTGATGGTGTGGCTGTCAGCATGCACACCCCAGGTCAGCAGGAAAGCTGCGAGGCAACTCAGTAATTTAGCAAAATAATTCATGTTCCAGGAATGCAGCCTATTTTAATAAGCAGCCACTCACTCACCTTCCCCCCAGCGCTGATGGATGGCAGCCCGGGCCTCCGAGTACCTAACAAAGCCACACCTCAGAACAAACTTGGCTCTGGCACAGGGCCTGACAGGGCTCATGGAGGGAGCAGGACCTCTATTTCTGCCTCCACCTTTGACCGGGGCCACAGGCAGCCAACTTGGCACAGCTAAGGAAGCTGGAAGGGGATATTTGGTCCCACCTCCTCATTTCACAATCAAGGGCTAGGGGAAGGGGATGCAGTCATGGCTGAGTAGCTCCTATGGGAGCAAAGTTCCTACCAACAACTATACAATCTGGGAGAAATATAAAAAAAAAAACAAAAAAAAAAAAACAACCACAACTACCAGAAGGCACCAGAGAGGGAACAAAGGTGGATACTGGAGGGAAAGAGAAATTCGGAAGAAGGAAATGACACTGGGCAAGGTTAGCCCAAGGGCAGACCCCAATCAACCATATTCCAGGTGGCTACAATTCAGGTAGAAAACACACAGCCTTCCTGGCTTAAAGCACTACAAGACAAGTCCAGGGTGGATCCAGCAATTTGAGAGTGAAAAGTGAAACCCCAGAAAAGAGAGAGCCGCAAAGAGGAAGCCCCATATTCTTTGTAAAATCTCTGCCCAAACTCCTGGCCCCTGAATGGTATGTGTAGGGGGCAGGTCCCACACGGTCCCGCTAAGGCTAAAAATATGGAACATTCGGAGTCTGGAAATCGAATGCAGCCAGATTAACTGATTGCCGAAACAAACAACAACAACAAATCAATCCTCTCGGGAGGAACGTAACAGATTTCATTCTCTACAATCTCTGCTGTTCACAGTGCCCAGAATATAATTCAAAATTACTAGATGCAAGGAGCAACTGGAAAATACTGCCTACATAAAGGAAAAGACAATGAATGAAGACCACCATGAAGTGGCCCAGATGTTGGGATTAGCAAATAAGGATGTCAAAGCAGCTATCATGTCTATGCTCACAGCAACTTACTTACGAACAAAACCCCAAAGAAAACCAGGACTTTGGCACTTCAGCATAGAGCAAGTTTCCCCATCCACCTTGCTACCACCGTGATTCAGGCATAAACCACAAAGAGGGACAAGGCCCCCACGGAGGAAGCCAAAGAAATCTGGAACCAACATGGATGCTCGGCAACTAGGGAAGAGGCCTAATAGGTGGCTTTCCCCTCATGCGCTCACCCACCCTTCATCTGCTGGTTTCCATCCCTCAAATAACAGTGCCACCTTGCCCAGATCTAATAGCTCGCTTCTCCCGTCTTTCCCTGCACTTTCCAAAGCATTTTCTCATCCCTGACCTCAATGGACCCTGTGAGTAGGTAGGGCAGAGATCATCGTATGTTTGATGAGCACACTGGGAATTCCCAAATAAAGCAACTTGCCCAGGGTCATCCAATAAAACGTGTTCTCTCTTCCTTCCTCTCCTCTTTCCCCCAGCAACATGAGAGAATGGCATGATCTTCAGGAGGGCTGCAGACAAGGGAGCAGGGGACCCCCACACAGTCATTTAGATTGAGCTCTTCCCATGGGCAGCCCAGCCAAGGTGACAAGAAGGTGCCCAGTTCTCTCCTGTGCTCAGTTCTCCAAGCCAGATGCCCTGCCATGGGGCTACATCTGCTCTGAGGGATCTGCCTGAGGTTGGAGGTCCCCCCGCTGACCCTGAGGCAAAGATTCAAGGACAAGCATTTTATTGGAGAGGCAATCTAAGGAAGCACTGGGAGGGGAGGGGGGGGAAGAGACAGGGAAGAAAAGGCAGCCAATCCATGGTGCACTGGGATATGTGTAGAATGTTCCTCAGAGTTCTCCCCTTTACCCTCAGGGTGAGGGAGCTGGGGGGGGGTTTACCCAGCAACTCCCCATTTCTCATTGGGTGAGGGATGCCCCCAAGGGCAGTAATTCTCCAGCACTTCTGGCCCGCCCTGCCCATAAGCTTCTCTGGCCAGAAGGAAGCCCTCAGCAGAGCATCTCAGTTGTTCAGGGTAAAGACTGAGCACCAAGGGGATACACGCAGTGCACTGCCTACAGCTACTCCAGGGGCCTTTTACTAACCGGCACGAAGGAGAGCCCTGAGGGCCCAGTACATTCTCCCTGCCCCATCGCCCGAGACAGGTACTCACCGGTGTCGGGTGCACTTGAACCAGTTGAGGATGTCCGTGCATCGCGTGTAGTAGATCTGGTCGAAGGGGTGTGCGTATGATTCCTGGACGGTCACGGCATAGCTGAGAACCAGACAGGAGGTGGAAGCTATGGTCAGCACTCGAGAGGCTGAGCTGATATTCAAGATGGGGGTTCCTGCCCCAGGGGAACCAGGCCCGCAGCCAGGCATTCAGGGGCTCCAACCTCCCCCCCAACCCCACTATCCTCCTCCTGTCCTGGATGCCCTCAGCATTCACACCTCCCTGACCCAGGTTGGATCCAAGACATATCCCTTACTGCCCTTTGGCCCGGCTCATTTTCTGAAATTCTAGATCATTTGTTCATTTATCAGAGAATGAATAAGGGAGGCTTTAGGTTTATTCTATGTGGCTCTGGAAGGCAGAGCCAACAAGCTTTAAAATACTTTGTTCGGATTTTTATGGGTTTCAAAGCATATATATGGAAGCTGATCCTTGTAGCAATTTTATGAAGTAAGTGGTCCCATTTTACAGCTGAAGAAACTAAGGCTCAGAGAGAGGCAGCTTGCCCAGGTCACACAGCCGGTACCAATTAACTGCTAATATTTATTGAGTGCCCTATGCTAAGTGTTTTAATCCATTTTAGTCCTCACAATCCTATAAGGTTGGTGGATTGCTATCTTCATTTTACAGACAAGGACAATGAAGAAAAGAAAGAGTAAGTGACTTCCCCAAGGTCCCCCAGTTGCCTTCTGCTCTGTCTCCAGTATAGCGGTGGGAGCATCGAGGACATGCCCCAGAACTCCTAATCGAAGCACTATCTTGTTATGCTGCCTGTTAGCTATAAACCTGAACAGTGGGAAGAAGTCTCGGGGAGGAAGATCTCAGCCTTAACCCATAAGCCTTTCTACTTGCCCGCCCCCGGCAGGAGGTATATGAGAAGGCAGTCGAGCTGGGATGCTGAAGGGAAGATTCACACTTGCTGTGCAGGCTGGGAGAGGGCCCCAACTGAGATGTCAGGAATTCATTTTTTTGTAGGTTGGTACTCCTCACTGTTTCCCCCCCGACGGCTCACTGACCTGGGCCAGATGGCCAGATCCAGGCTCTAAAAATCCGTCTGCTTTGCCTGAGGAGACTGTTGGTTTGCTTGCAAGGGGGCTGGGCAGGCCAGCTCCCCGAGTGGGTCCACAGCAGGCTTTAGAGGTCAAAGATCTGGAATCCAGAAAGAGGGCCCCGGAGAAGTCAGCAGGGCACAGGGACTCAGGGCCCTGGAAAATTCTGGTTCTTTGAAGCACTGAGGATGTAAGGAGGGTCCCTGCTGAGCCTCTACCAGCCGGTGCAACAGAGATGTGAGTCAGAGGCACACGTCTGTGCAGACATGGGCCAAGCCCGGTTCATCTCCAGGCTTGGGGACACCGAGGCAGCTCAACACCCACCCCTGGCTTCCCAAGGGGCCCCTTCCAACTCTGAGACTCCACGATCCTATGTTTCCACGCGGCTTCTGAACACCTCACTTAGGGCAGGAGAATGAACGGCTCAGAGTGCATGAGCTCTGGGTCACATTTGAACCCTGTCACCTGTTCGCAGCACGTCCTTAGACGTATTGCTTAACTCACGGAAGCCTCCTTTTCCTCGCCTGTAAATTCATGACAAAAATTGCCAGGGACTTCACACAGTCATTGCGAGGATTCAGCAAGGCAATAAGAGTGTCCACCTCTCAGGGTGGTGGGAAGATAAAGCAAGAGAAGACATGTAAAGTGCTCAACACAAGAGAATACATGTAAAATTTTTAATGGATGCCCAGTGTCGAATGGATGCTGGCCACCATTATTATATGACTGCAGCAGTTCACCTCCTGCGCTAGGCACTGGGGGACATTTCCTCCCTGACTGTGGTGGGGGGGGGGGGAGGAACAGGACTCACACACGGAATGGACTCCCTGCCTTTGTTAAGCACTCGGGGGGACTCAGGCACCCCTTCCAGTCCTGACAGAGACAGTGGGTGCTCAGAGAAAAGGCATCAGCCCGACAGAGGGGTGAGGAGAGTGTCATGGGGGACGGTCCCGGCTCTGCAGGGACTGAGCAAGTCTGGCAATGAGACCTTGAATCAACTCCAAGTCTCTGGGGTGAAGGGTGTGCCCCCGGTTTCATGGCTGGTCGGTTTAACATGCTCACTTGCCAACATGCTAATGAGGGACCAGATTAATCTTGTAGAGCTGGGCTTTATTAGCCAGGGGAGGTCTTTCCACTGGGTTTTATGGTGGAGGGGCATAATTAACAAGGAGCCCGCCAGAAGCACTAATCCAGCTGAGAAATTCTCCCTAAGCGGTCTCTGAGGACCGGAGCGTGTTTCTGGAATGACACACACTACATTCGTCCATGTGTCATTGGAAGCGGAGCTTAGGTGGGCAAGCCAAGAAGAAGGCACATGGTGTTATGGGCATTGCCTGCAAGGCCTCCTCCCTAGGGGCTGGAGAAGCCACAGGGGTCCCCCGACTTCACTTTAGTTATAGGGTCAGTCCTTGTCCTCCCATCAAAGGATCACCTCGGCTGACAGCCAGCTCAGTGCAGGCTCCGTTCAGAGTATTTTCATATTCCAAATTGATTGATATCGGGGAGGTCTAGAAAATTAGAGAACTCGGTTTGAGTTTGAACTGATCCACTGTTCAAAGTGATGCAGTCGGGACCCTGAGAAGAGGGACGTGAGGAAGGGCTCTGCCATCAGGGAAGGCTCCTTGGAGGAGAGGGGCCCGGTCAGAGGAGCTGGGGAAGGCAGAGAAAGGCAGACGGGGAGGGGGTATTCTGGAGGTGGGGATATAGCACAGCCAGGGGCAGGAAGCAACTGTGTCTCAGCCGGGACAGGTGGATGGTAGGGGGGCTATTGATGCTGGAGTCTACATACCAGATACTAATAATGTGCAATTTGAACTGACAGCTTTCTCACCTTCTGGGAAATAAAGGTTTCAATTCGCCAAGACCAGAAGGGGCAAAGGGCCTGAGTAACCTCAGAGTCATGCAGAAAGCTTAGAAAAATGCATATTCCTAGGCTCTACCCTAGACCTACAGCATCCGAGTCTCTGGGGCTGGGACCCGGGAGACTTTCTCATCCACACCTCCAGTGAGCCTGATGTGCATTAAAGTGTGTGAGAAGCAGTTCCCGCAAAGCCAGAGGTATCAACAAGAAAAGACCATAATTGGGGCGCCTGGGTGGCTCAGTTGGTTAAGCGACTGCCTTCGGCTCAGGTCATGATCCCAGGGTCCTGGGATCGAGTCCCACATCGGGTTCCTGGCTCAGCGGGGAGCCTGCTTCTCCCTCTGACCCTCTCCTCTCTCATGTTGTTTCTCTCTCGCTCGCTCTCCAATAAATAAATAAATAAAATCTTTAAAAAAAAAAAAAAGAAAAGAAAAGACCATAATTGACCTTTACAGTCCTGAAAGCCCTTTCATGACACTGGCACCCTGATCCTCCTGAGAGCCTGGGAGGCCAGGGCAATTATTCTTCCCCCTCTACAGAGGTGGAAGCAAACTCAAAGCGGTTCAGAGACTTCTCCCAAATCATTACAGCTAGCAGGTGGCGAGATCCAGACTGGAATGAACCAAGGTCTTCTCCTGACAGATCTTGCCTTCTTCCCCCTTCCCCTAAAAGGGGCACGGTGCGGCACCACCTTCTGCTCCCGCCCCGACTGTAGGGACTCCCACAGGGCGCCCAGTCCCTGGTGATCATGCCAGTGGGGGCACAGTCCGTCTGCTGGCCCAGCCCATCCCTGCAGGGCCTGGTGCTGCCCAGGCGGGGCGCCTTGCCCTGCCGTGGGGCCGGGATACTCCCCCTCACAAGCAGGGAGCATGGACAGCCCCACTTGCTGGAGCTCATCTTAATTTTATTCATTTGATTTATTAACATCTAAGTGGCAGAGTCGTCCTGGTCAGCACAACCAATCAATTCCAGGGTTTAATTCAGTTTTTCCTGATTGGGTCTCTGGTCACTATCTCTCTGCTCACCAAAATCAATACTTTAACCTTGTACTTCAAAGTCAGGCGTCTGCAGGGCCCTGGCCCGTTCCCCGTGGACCAGGTGCTGCAGCCGGAATGCAGCCAGGTCTTCTGCTGACGCCCTGGGCCGCACTTGCCCTGGGAGCCCTCCCACCCCGGCTGGAAGCAGCGGAGTCCCCTCACCCGTCCTCCGTGGGGTGGGCAGCCGGCCGCCCAGGACAGGGGAGCCGCTGCACTGATGCCAGTCCTGGGGGACCAGGCAAGGCGTCACAGTTTTGGAGAAGAGCACATCTGGATCACACTCACTGCCCACACCCCCCACACCCCCCCCTGCCTGGCTGTGGACAGGCACTGAGCCCCTCTGTGCCTCTACTTCCTCGTCTGTAAAATGGCCGGGAAGGGCAAATGCAGGGAGCGACCAGAGTTCCTTGCGAACTACCAGACAGCAGCACTTAAGTCAAGCCCCTCGGCCTGGAGCTCCCAGGGCCCCGAGTGTAGACAGAATCGACACTGCTTGGTCCTGTCTTTCGGCGCTTGCGCTGTTTCTCCAGCTGGACTGCAGGCCTGCGGTGGGCAGCTTCTGTACCTCCCGACTCTGCTTGTGTCCCAACCGTACCAAGCCCTGGGGGGAGGCCCTCAGGGAACGCCTGGCCGTCTAAGACCCACATCTTACCTCTCCCAGTGGCTGCACACGTTGGGGTCCTCGGGGTTCAGGGACAGGGCAGTTTGCAGGAGGGAGAAGATAATGAGCTCTGTCGCGGAGAGTGCCATCCCGGGCCCTGGGGGTTACAAAGGAAGCAGCGTCATTAATCAGACCGTTTTCCCAGGCATCTGTTCGCCACTGAGTCTTCTCACACGAGGCGGCAAAACAGACTCGCTAAACAGACTAAGTTTGCCCCCAACGTCATGTAATGAGCATTTGATATTTCACACTTGTGGGTTTTGACTACACTTCACCAGTTCTGAGTAACCGGGGAGTGGGAAGCCTGAGTCAGGGAAAAGTTGGTATTCTAGGCCAGGGCTTCTGAAAGTTTGTTGGCTTGTGGACTGCTTTGAGAATCTCATGCAAATTCAAGAAATTCTCCCCAGAAAAATGCCCACATGCACAACTTTTGGCTGTAAGATCAGGGTGTCCTCAGGCCCCTGAGCCCACGCTGGGACCAAGAACTCCTGACCTTTAAATGCAGGGTCTTCCCCTCGGTCCCTTCCCCCTCAGCTCTGATGTGCTTTGCACATCCACTCTCCCCCTCCCCAACTTCCTGCAACAAAGAAAGGGAAGAAAGGTGTCTGGTGGCCCCTGGGGAAGCTGAGCTGGGAAAACTCTTCCGCTACCCAGAAGGCTGCACCTTGCTTCTCTTGTTGCTATGGGATATCCATCACTGACACCCAGCCTGATGCACACATCACTCCCACCGAGGGATGAAGGACTGGTGAGGGGCTTCGAGGAAGCAGCTTGTAGAGTTTGATCCAGGGCCCTGAAGTGACAGCTTATGGCAAGTGTCAAGTGTGCCTACACACATGTCAACCCCCTTGGTCCCCTAAACTGAGGACTCCCCCAACAAAGGGCTCCTCACGGAGGCAGAGAATCATTAAGGTGGGAGTAACCACAGTGACCCCCTAGGCTCCTTCCTGCCCTGGAAATCCAGGACCCCGTGGTCCTACAGACTTAGAGAACTGCGGGGTTCCCACCTGCGGGGACAGCCCAGGGGAGCTGGAATTCACATGTGCTCAAACATCAGCTACAGAATGAATGAACACCGTGACTCAGAAAGATAGCACTATTTTTCATGTGTACAGAGATGCTGTCGTGATTTGCTTAAAAGCTTTACTGAATTCAGAGTAGCTTTTCTTCTCAATCTGCTTCACTAAAAGATGCAACTTCTAATAACTGGGGGCGGGGATGATATAGAAAATATTTTGACATCGGAAAGGGTCCCCAGGCTTGAAACGGTAGAGGATCCAGTCCATTGGCCCTGAGCTTGCCAATGAGGAAGGACTCACTCCACTCAGGGACAGACAAGAGCGGCATGCATGTCACACATACCCCCATCTTACCCAGAGGGAAGCTAAATAGAGCTCCTGTCTTCGTGAAAGGTTAAATACTCTCCTGCTCGTCCCCAGTAATTTCCTCACTAAATTCTTTCTTAGCAGCTCCTTCAAAGATAAACAAATTGTCACAAATTCTGTGTAACTGTAGGGGTCCAAATTAATGATTAATGAGGTTTTTCTGTTTGAGATCTGAAAATAATCTGGCTAAACGTATTTTGAAAATCAGTTTGGAAAGAGAAAAGCAGTTCTGGTGTTTCCACTTAATTTGCCAAGCCAGGAGTATGCAGGTCACAGCCCCTCATCTCCCCTCCTCACTCACCTCCCCCCGCAACAAGTCCTTGGAGACCTAAGGGACCCCCCAAAAGGCGGGGCACAGCATGGGGCCCACGCCCCCTCTAGAGCTGCAGGGCTTTCAGCCCATTCCCCTCGGAGAGCAGGAGCCACAACCTGGATGAGAAAGAGTGTGCCCAGATGTAGCATTAAGTTTTGGGGAGAGCCAAGTGTAGGATGAACATCGTCTTCCAGGTGGGGTTTGGGCAGATCCACCACCAAATAAATTAAATAAAGGAGTAAAGGAAGGGACCCGGTGCTCTGAAAGGCACAATGTCGGAATGCCAGGGGGAGAGAATGCCTCATCTGGTTCTCTCTACGGCCCTGTCTCATTGACTCGGCCACTCCTATCATCTCCCGAGTGGACCCCACGACCGCATCTTCAAACTCATGAAGCTTAGAACATCAAAGGATGAAGCCCCCTGGGTTAGAGGAGAGTGTTCCTCTGGCCCCCTTTTGACCCATGGTGATAGGAGAGGGGTGGGAGATGGAGGTAACTAGGATCCTTGCTAGAATTTGGGAGATCTTTTAAAATCTTCATGCAAACCTCTTCCCTCTACGTCGGATGTGGGTAGGACAATTTGGCCGACTCCCACTGGCCGTGGGATACCTGGATGCCGGGTGCAGAGAGGGAGAGGGGGAAGGGGAGGTGGACAGGGAGCACGAGAGGACACAGGCGGCGAGGCAGCCTCACTCCTCTGTCCGTGTGGTTGTGGTAAGTCCAGCAGAGCGGGGCGCATTCACATCCAAGCCTGGAACAGCCCTGCCACCAACAGCCACACGGTTCCCCATCTGATGCTAAGTCTGCCCCTGTGGAAGTGTGGGAGGGGCTCAGGGAAGAAGGACGTCCAGCCTGAGGGTGGAAGGCTCTCCTTGGACTCGCTCTGCCCTCAGGCTCTTTCTTGGAACCCAATCTAACGGATGCAACCTTAATACCCACACTTCCCTCCCCGGAGCCAGACTGGTCTCTCCTGCTCCTTGTTCACACTGCTCCCCTTGCCCTCAAAGCGCATCATCATCAACTTTGAGTGTCCAAGGACCATCAGCTCGAGGTCCAGCTCGGGCCCCCGGGCCCTCCACCCGCCCTGGGCTTGGCACCTACGGGGTGCTGGGCACGCTCCACGCACGTAGCTTCCACACGGCCCAGCACTGACTGCTCTTCCCATCTCACATCGCCAGCTTTTCCAGCTCGCCTACTTCATCTTGCCCACGTGTCATGGAAACGCCTCGAAGGTGGGGTCACATCCTAGGCCAAACCAGTCAATTCCTTTGGGGAACTGATTTTATTTATTTTATTTTATTTTTTAAAGATTTTATTTATTTGACAGAGAGAGACACAGTGAGAGAGGGAACACAAGCAGGAGGGACTGGGAGAGGGAGAAGCAGGCTTCCCACCGAGCAGGGAGCCCAATGCGGGGCTTGATCCCAGGACCCTGGGATCATGACCTGAGCCGAAGGCAGATGCTTAACGACTGAGCCACCCAGGCGCCCCTGGGGAACTGATTTTAGAAAAAGTATTTCTTGGGTGCCTGGGTGGCTCAGTTGGTTAAGCGACTGCCTTCGGCTCAGGTCATGATCCTGGAGTCCCGGGATCGAGTCCCGCATCAGGCTCCCTGCTCGGCAGGGAGTCTGCTTCTCCCTCTGACCCTCCCCCCTCTCATGTGCTCTCTCTCATTCTCTCTCTCTCAAATAAATAAATAAAATCTTAAAAAAAAAAAAAGAAAAAGTATTTCTTTCTCAGACAATTCACTGAGGCTAAGTGAAGAGCAGCCAGAGAGGGGCCATGCCCCCTCCCCACGGGGGCAGCTCCTCACCACCGTGAACGTGAATGGGGCTTGGCGCTCTCTCAGAGGATGGATCCCAAAGACATATGCTCACAAGATGACTGAGGGAAAATCAATGCTGCCACAGTGGTTATTAGGCCGACTCCATTTGGAGTGACAGAGGTTAACGTATCGGGCACCATCTGATTTAGGGCATTAATAATTAAATAAGAAAATGCCCCTGGTTTCACTTCGAAGGAAGGGAGTGAAGTTGCAAAGGTGAAGACATTTCCCTCCTGGCGGTGAGATGTGGCTGCTTCACCCCAAATGAACCGGGCTGGAGGCTGGAGGGGAGAGAAGGTGGCTAGGAGGGGAGCCCTCACACCTGCCCCAGCCTGAACCAATCGACTGAGCATTCCCGGAACACCACCAGCCTGGCCCTGGGCTGTGCTGTGGACACAAAGAAATAGCATGGGTCCGCTGCCATCTATTTGGGGAGCTCAAGCAGCAAGCGGTGAAGTCCCGCTGGGGGGCTCCTGGGAGTGGGTGGGACTTCAGATGGACAGACCGTGGAAAGGGAGCAGGCCGAGAAAGGGCATTTCGGGAGCGGGTAGAGCATAAGCCAGCGCCCGAAGGCAGGACTGTGTGGGTGGTGTTGCAGGTAGTAGATGGTTTCCACTGCAGACCAGTGGTGGCCACATGGGCAACTTTGGGAGGTGTTTTCCAGAACGGGGCTCAGTAGGACACTAGTCCCGTGAGATATTGATAGAAATCTCCCAAAGATTTCCATGAGTGAATTAGTTCAGGAAATGCGGCATGTGCTTGTTTCTTCATTTTAAATATTCCAGTGTACCTTTTTCTTTTTTTGAAATTTAAAATCAATTAATTAACATATCGTATATTATTAGTTTCAGAGGTAGAGTTTGGTGATTCATCAGTTGCATATAACACCCAGTATTCATTCCATCAAGTGCCCTCCTTCATGCCTATCACCCAGTTACCCCATTCCCCTACCCCCTCCCCTCCAGCAACCCTCAGTTTGTTTCCTAGAGTTAAGAGTCTCTTATGGTTTGTCTCCAGTGCACCTTAACTCTAGGAGCAGAGGTCCTCAGGGTACCTGTTTGGAAAGCTCTGCTCCTCTCCATCAAGGTCAAGTGTGAAGGAAGCCCTGGTCCCGTCAATCCGCATCCTTAGATGCGGTTTATATCCTTTGTTTCCTTTGTATTCCTTTGTTTATTCTAACACTTGAGGGCCTTCTGTGCCTGGCACATGGTGCTCAGGGAACCTGCCCCTGGATAACTCAAGAGACACTGACATCACAGCAAAGGATCCCTCCTCCCAGCCGGACCTGCAGGCTGGGCAGACCTCAGAGATGGCGGCCTCCTCTGGAAGCCCGTGCCTCCTGCCGGGGCCCTGCCATCACCAACACCTCCTGCCAGGGCCCTGCCATCACCAACCCAGCCTGAGTCTCTGGTTGGCAGCACACACCTGGCCAGACACCAGATGCTTACATCAGCCAAGATGCATAAAACTGGGGCAGAGGGCAGAAAGACAAACAGATGGCCTCTGCCCTGCGATCGGTAGTTATGACCTCACAGTCCATCTGTGCAAAAATCTTCCCCCACCTGCTTCCACCACCTGCCTAGTCCTCCTGACCGTGCCGAAATCTTGGGGACACGGGCGCCTAGTCCACGTACCTGGAACCTGCTCTCTGTCTACCCCAGTCTCTTCCAGGGAGCCCTTCCGTCCTGACAAATTTGCATTGACGGCAGGGATGGTGGTGGTCAGGCACTATTTTGTGGGTCCTGGGAGGTTTCACTTCTACAACACTGGGCATTGATCGGTAGTAACGGCTTGGCTGAGAAACTGGGGCTGAGCAGGGAAAGTGTGCCGTGATCGATTAGTAATGCCTGTCACAGGCACCCAGGCACTGGGTGGGAGAGGGACACACCGGTACCACGCACCTGTCCCTGTCCCACGTTGCTGAACGGTTGTTACTAGCTTTAGAAATTGCTCTTTTTCTATATGAGCCATCTAGATGTGGACTCAGCTCTTCCCTCTGGGCGTTCAAACCTGCACATCATTTTCCCTCCCTTGGACTGCACTACCAGAACGCACATCATGAGGGCAGAGATGTGGGTTTATTACGTTCACTGCTGCCCCCAGCACCCAGAGCGTTGCCTGCACGTAGAAGGGGCTCAATACCCCTCATCAACCAATTATTGGCTCTACAGCCAAACACCTCCCCTGACCTCTCAGCCATCCCCAGCCTCAGGCTCAGCCACATTGCTTGTGTCTGTCCCGACGGAGGCCACCAAAGATCTGTCCCGACAGCAGGTCATACCGCAGGGGGCATTCCACGCTGCGTTAACATTGCCCCGCGGAGACATCAGTCTGTTGGCAATAGATACAGTGACACGGTGACATCCTGAGAGTGATTCAAAAACTCCCGCCCGGGCCACCCCACCAGCGCCAGGGTACATCTGCTCCAGGGACCAGCACAAGGCGGGCATTGAAGCCTACTCAATAGTTCAAGCTGCAACTGGGGGCTGACGTGTTCCAAGTACCTCATGAAAAGGCGCTTTCAGGCTCGGAAAGCAGCAGAAGCAAACCCCAAACTGGGACTGATAAAGCAAACGCCTCACATCCCTCCCAGCATGTGGGTATAGAGAGAGAGAGACTTCTATCTTCTATTTATAGAACACACACACACACACAAACACACAAGCTTCTCTATTTTTTTCTGAATAAAACAAAACAAAACAAAAGCTAAGTTTGCTCTCAAAGGGGCAAATGCCATGGTGATCATCCCGTCCGGCAGACCTTCGCCTTCTTCTGCCCACTGATCTCTGAGCTGGCTCCCAGTCCCCAGGCCCCCCTCTGTTTACTGGCCTTGCTGGGGTCTGATTAGTGTGAGATGAAAAGCGGAGCTGTGATCAGCCCCGTAATTAAGAGGCTTCACCCTCTGCCTTGATGAAGCTTCCTGCCCTCCCGCAATCCCACCAGGGGCCGGGTTTATGTCGAACGATTTCTAATCTCTCTGCACTTAAAAAGAAAAAAAAAGTTTTCAAAATAAATCCACGGCTTTTAATCTCCAAAAGAGTGATTCCTTGATAGTGGGAGCATGGCAGAAATCCCCAGGGCCACTGTGGAGACCCTGCCAGGTGCCTGCCCACAGGGATAAATCAGAGGGGATTGGAGGCACCTCCAGAGATGCGGTAAACGTCCTCTTCAGAGTCTGGGGCCTGCCATCCCAATAAATCCTGCTTTCTCCTTGCCCGGGAAGCCTTGGGCTGCAAATCCTGAAAATGGCACCATGGAAGCCCTGCAGCTCCCATTAATCAGGGTCAAAAGGCTGTCCCGTCCCCTGCACCCTCAAGCCCTACAGACTGAGCGGCCCTGGCATCATCCAGCCTCAGAGAGAAATCACCACACATCCCTAGGGAGGGGGGAGTGGAGGAGTGTAGAAACTGCCAGGCCAATAAAGCACCCCCCTCCCTCACCCACTGTGCCGGGCCCTCAGCCCTCCCATTCCCAAACAACCAGCAGCCTCCTGGCCCTCCAAAGACGAAGGGAAAAAACTTATCTGTGTTCTTAGACCATTCCATTTCTCACAAAGCAGTTATCTCCATCTTTCCATTTCTCTGCAAATCAGGGCATGCTCGGCTGGCCTGGCCAGCCCCGAGGCCTCCTGCCCCTCCCAGCTGAGCCTCCCCAGGCCTGGCTCCGCTTCCTCTGCCACCCCCCCCCACCCCGGGGCTGTGGGAGTCTCAGGACCATGGGAGTCCCACACACCCTAGCATTAAATCATGGCTCTGTCCATACATCCCCAAAGATAAGTCAGTCACTGGGGGCCATGCACCCCCGTGGAGATCAGTCCCATTCCTGCCCACTCTGAAAAAAACATTTCTCAGACTACAAGATGCAACCACCAGTGCCTGGATAGGGAGGAGCGCTAAGGGACAAAGCGCTGGAGAATCACCACCGTTGGCAGGTCAAGCATCCCACCTGGGCGGAGGTGAGGGATGATAGACTGGACAACAAGCCGCACGGTTTCAGAACTGGCACCAGGACCTGGGAGCATCAACTGTCCAACACTCGTCCTCCAGGAGGGGAAACTGTCCCCAGAGGACTGGTTCAAGATCACAGGACGCGTGGGTGGCAGGCCTCCATTTGAGAGGAATAGTGAAGCCGGACTGACATTGTTCGAATCCTGACTCCACCTTATTGGCTGCACAACCTGGATAAAATCATTTACCTGCCTTAGGGCTGAGTGTTTCCCATGGACCACACGGGGCATGACCAACTTCACGGGGCTGTTGGGGTAGTCAGTGAGTCAGCAGGTAAAGCACTTGGCCAAGCCCAGCATCTGGCACATAGAAAGTACCCAATAAAATATTCGTCTCCTCCCAACCCATATTCCGCCACCTCAAAGATCCTTCTAACTCTCTAATTCTGACTTCTGGAATTTCTAAGGAGCTGGAGGGAAAAAAAAAAAAAAATATATATATATATATATGTATATATAATTGCTGGAAAATTGAGGTTTAGTCGTCTCTATGTGGTGACTACTGGGTCAGTTTTCAGTGTACAATTGTCAAGACAGGCCTCATGTTTCATCCACTCAGCACACATTTATTGAACACTTGCCAGTCACTGTGGGCACAGAGATGACTCAGGTAGGCCCCTCCCCCAAGACCCCCAAACGCCTGCTGGAGGGTGTGTGGGAATGGCCGTGAGAGGGCTGTGGATCCAGGATGTGGCTTAATTCAAAGCGCCGAGGTCTTTCCCTGGCAGGAAGCCTCAGGCAAGTGTGATGGGATATCAGAGACCTTCGTGGGGAATCGATGCTTCACATCCCTGCAGGTGCCTTCCACGTTGAACCTGGCCCATCTCCATTCCTGTTGCTGAATCCACTCTTGATTAGCGCTGCCTGTTTTGAAGAGAGAACAGCCCGGCCGCCCAGGACTCAGGGCAACTCCTCCTGCTGGGGTCTTCCCTCCTGAATGCCCACTCCGCTCAGAAGCAACTTGGCTTTCCAAAGGCCCCGTCCTTCCCCTTCTGCCTGCTAAGGGCCCTAACTTGCTGTGTGACCCGAGAAAGGTTGTTTTCCCTCTCTGAGCTTCACTCTCTTCTTATCCCAAAGACGGGGGTCCGACTGCATCATCTCCTGGACCTTTAAGCTCTACAAGTTCACCTACAATGTGTCTCCCTTCCCTGCTCTTCCCCCCACCACATTCTTCTCTCTTACCCCATTCCCAGCCTGGGGCTTGCCCCATCTCCCCATAGCAAGGAGACACACAGAAGAGGTCGGAGAACCAGAGTCTAATCCTGGATCCCGGAGAACTCATTTCACTGCTCTGAGCCTCCTTTTCCTCTTTGACAACATGGGCAGGATGAGAGAGCCACAGACCCTTGGGAGGATTCAACTGTAGTTCAGGACCGGGAATGCGGGGATCAGTAGCACTGTGATGGTTGGGACCCGTAGTTCTGACCCCCTCCCCGTCCATTCCTCAGCATCCTTTTAATTAAAGACTGCTTTCTTGTCTTGTGCTCTATTTCCACCCAGCACCCATAACAGGGCAGACTCTGCCCCCTCACCTCTTGGGGGCCACTCCTCCCCAGGCAGGAGCTAAACAGGAGGACCTGGCTTTTGGCCTGCAGACATGCACATCAGACTATGGCACCTCTCCGGGTTTCCTTCTGGAACCTTCTGGAACCTTCCACATGTCTCTAGGCCAGAAGATTCTGAAGCCAGATGACTCAGCCCAACTGTCCCAAAGCCCGAAGATGTCTATGCTTGTGCCTCGTAGCAGAAACATGCATCCGTGTATTCTGTAAAGCAACTTGGCAATGCATAACAACCTGTTTTTTGTTTTTTTTAAAGATTTTATTTATTTATTTGAGAGAGAGAATGAGAAAGAGAGAACACGAGAGGGGGGAGGGTCAGAGGGAGAAGCAGGCTCCCCGCCGAGCAGGGAGCCTGATGTGGGACTCGATCCCGGGACTCCAGGATCATGACCTGAGCCGAAGGCAGATGCTTAACCAACTGAGCCACCCAGGCGCCCGCATATCAACCTGTTTTAATGTGTATCTGTAATCCAGCACTCTACTTCTGCAATTTCTTTTTTTTTTTAAGAAATTGGCCAGTGTCGAGGATAGGTTCAAGAATGTTTGTTGCATCATCTCTTAATAAAGAGATGTTTGTTGTAGCATTGAAACAACCTAAATACCTAAGTCAGTAGGGCCCTTGCTAAATAAATTCCACCATGTCTACATAACAAGATATTATGCAAACATTAAAATATTGATGTGCAGAAAAAATAGGGAAGCCCATCCACTAAAGCATTAATAGTGATCATCTTTCATGGGGGCTGGAGGGGAAGGAAGCGGTATCATAGGACTTGTGCTTCTAAGTCAGTATTTTTATTGTTTATGAGTGTTTCCTACAACAAACATTATTACCACCATAATCAGAAAGGCAAAGATATTTTAAGATAATGTACATAAGTTCACCAACATGGAAAGATAACCCTGATGAAAAATCTATGAAAAACACAGGTTACAAAACAGCATGTGCATTAGGATCGCATTTATATAAAATGTAGAGAGCATGTTTATGGTGTGTGTGTGTGTGTGTGTGTGTTGAGAGCAAGCAAGATGGAAAGATATCCGAAAGGATGTTTAAAATGTTAAAGATATCCAGGTGATGACATTTTAGGTGACTTACTTTCTTCTCTATACTTTTCTGTACATTTGCATGTTCTACGATGAGCTAGTCTCGATTTTAAAATGTGAAACACCACAATAAAGCCATCTTCGTTTTGGAAACAAAGAAGCCAGGGTCCTTTGGACAGTGCCCCCATAGCCTACCTTCCTCTAGGTCTGGATTCTCCCGCACTGCCCCTTGGGGTGACTTTTCCCATAGAACAGGGATTCATCAAGCCCTGTGCCTGCTACCCCTAGGGACACAGGCCACTTTACAGGGCTCCCCAGGCAGCCCTGGGAGCCATCAGGCTGGGGCAAAATTGCCATTACAATTGTATGGCATGGGTCCATGCTGTGATTGTATCCATGCTGTGATTAAAAACATTATGCCATTTCAAAGACCCAAAATGATCTTACGACACAGAAAAATGGATGGATAATGTATGAATCTGTCAGCTCTATTCAGTATAATAAATGAATCAGGTATTCAGATTTTAAAAGAAATTTATTGCAGTCCTTTGTTCATGACACTGATGAATTCTGGCTCACAGCCTGGGCAGGTCGGCCTGGGGCACTTCACCTCACTCCAGAGCTTGCTCAGTCCTCGCTACCCACACAGGCTTTGCTCCACCAAAGATAACAAGAACCCGGAGCCCTGGATTCCTGATCAGTTCCTGGGTCCGAATCCCACCTCCATCCCACCTCCATTGTGTGACCTCGGGTAGGTCACTTGACCACTGGGAGTCCTAGCTTCCTCCTTATAAAGTGGAAACAGTAAGAAAACCTACTCACAAGGTCATGAGAAGCCAAAGAGGTAAGGGTTACAAGAAGGCCTGTCAACAGTAAAACGCTGGGTAAAGTCTGGTCACTGCCCTTCTGCTGGGGCGTGGGCAGGGGGAAGGGTGCAGCACAAATAGTCCTGGTGGGGGGGGTTGTGTGAACAGAGAAGAAATGAATTTATTAGGGTCCTGGGCTCAAGAACTGCCTCCTTGGAGTGGAGCAAATTTGCCAGAAAGGAGAGATAAGGACAGGATGAACTGCAATGAGGTGGCAGTTCGGCCCAGCCCAGGCCCTGCTGACCCACAGCCTAAGTTAGAGAGGATTCCAAGTCTGGAACCAGAGGCCAGTCTGGCTGCGCTTCTGGCTTACGCTGCGTCTGATGATCATCTCCGCAGCCGCATGCATTGATGATAAAACACAGTTTCTCTGAACTCTGGTTTCCTGGAGGAGCAAGCAGCTCATTCGCCTTCCAGAACTTCAGCACCCTGCACTCCCTCCCCAAGGAAGGAACCACTGAAACAGCACCGCGGAAGATACAAAAACAAAAAACAAAAAAAAAAACACCTAAACTAAACCCATCCCTCATCTTCCAGGTTTAATCTGCAGGATGGCACAAAACTCTCAGATTCATTGTGTTCCTGGCCTGATTATTTGTTGTTTATTTCAGTATTTTCCAGGAAATTGTTCATTAAGGATAAAAGCACCTGCTTACTGTAAGAAAGCATTACACAAAGACTCTGGCATGGGGGCCTGGGAAGAACATTAATTAATGAAGCGAAACTGAACAAACATGCTATAAATTAAAGGTCTAAGGAGAAACGTCTGGCAGTTAGTGGCTTACGAGAGAAGGCTGCGATGAACCATCATATTTTTAGACCACAGTAGTGTGGGGGAAAAAAATGGGAGAGAAAAATTATAAAAGGTGGCAGAGGTAACGATCTATTTCTAGAGCAACTAAAGCTTGTGCTTCCATTAAGAGAATTATAAATCAATTCTGTTTTGTCTGGGGGCATCTACGCACCGTGTGTGGGAAATTAAAGAGCTTAGCGCGTCAGAGCAGTTCCTTCTGAGGGCTCCGTGGAACAATGCCACCTGAGACATTGGGTGCGAGAGAGGCATGGTCGCGAGGAGGGAGGAGGATCTAGGCACAGGCAATCCTGAGCACCAGGGTCGGGGAGAAAATGGAGCCACACCCCAATGAGGTGAAACCTTCGGTTAACCAGAATGCCACCGTGCAGCTAGTCACATCCAGTGGCGCCCATCAGGCTTGGTTCTCATCAGTGTGCATCCACCCTAGAGTAGTGGTTTGTGCCCCAAGGATGAGCGGGGCCCACCCCATCCACGGCCCTCCTGAGAAACCGTCGCCAGGGCTAGCTTCTGTTCTGGTAACTCACTGGCTTCATTTCCCTCGCTTCCTACCTACTCCTGAACAAGGACAATGCCTTTAGGAACGATGACCCTGAAATCACGCAAAATCCCAATAAATCCAAAGAGATGTGTTCCCACTCGATAGAATCCACTTACCAAGACCAGAAGGGAAAAGCCACATTGCGAAAGGATTTGGGTAGCAGGCATCGGAACCCTACAAAGGTCTTCTCTGCCTCACTTCCAACTCAACAGAAAATTCAGAAATCTGGACAATCCCTTCCTCAAGGCAAAATGGAGGTGGGGGCAGCTTTCCCCTCTGGCTCCAGCTCCTCTAGGTCGCCCTCTGCCCTTTCCCCAGGCAGGGCCGGCCTGCGAGGCGTGAACCTCCAATATGCTGAATCGCCAATATGCAGAAAACGGGAAGTTTGTGCCAAATCTACAGCACACACTCCTAATTCTGTGGTGTGCCCACAAGTCTCCAAATCTGCCATCACACGCGCAGGGACTCAGTGGGGTGGGAAGAATGGGGGGCAGGACGGAAGCCTGATAAGCCAGGACGCACGTGTGTCTGTGCCAAGAGAAGGAGAAAAGAGAGAAGTGAGTGAGGTGGGTGGGAGCTGGGTCTGTGGGCCCGGGACTGAGAGTGTGAGCTGCCTGCTAACACCACATCCAGTGCCCTGACAGCACTTGCTAAGAACACCCTGTGAATGTCCCTTGTTGAATGAGAAGTTGGATACAGATGGGGTCCAACAGTGAACCGGGGAGCAGCTTACTGAGCACCAGAGGAGAGCGGCAAACGAACAGTCGCCGAGAGCCTGCCCGGCGCCGGACCCTGTGCTGGGCACCTGGCCGACCTCACTGCGTTCTCGCAGGGGCTCCGGGAAGCTGGTGTTACCATCTCCGTTTGCAGAGGCTCACAGTCTGGAGGTGAATGAACTGGATCTGAATTCAGGACCACCTGCTCGTCCA
Source organism: Mirounga leonina (assembly GCF_011800145.1). Taxonomy (NCBI): domain Eukaryota; kingdom Metazoa; phylum Chordata; class Mammalia; order Carnivora; family Phocidae; genus Mirounga; species Mirounga leonina. Next base: position 40,518,510 of record NW_023270839.1, read on the forward strand.
TCACGATGCTTCCAAGTATGGCTCTGCTCTTCAGGCTCAGAGCCTGTGTGCGAGCGCGTGTATGCCCTATATGGTGTGTTGGGGGAGGGATGGGCCATCTCCTTGGATCAGGGCCTCCTCCACACTCACCTAATTTGGGCAGAGGAAGGGAGGACAGTACAGTGCAGTGGCCGTGCTCCCTGTGTGACCTTGGGCAAGTCTCCCACCTCCTCAGTGCTTTGTTAGCTGCAGAGGAAGCCTTTATTAGCTGGAGTTCCTCATCTAATGATTAACCCAGGAAATGACTTCAGGGACTATTTTCTCAACTTTTCCAAGCGTGGTACATAAGAAGTACCATTCTAGATGCACAGGAGAAAAGCGGATCCATTAGAGACCGTGGACATCATGGGGCATTAGGGCTGAATTCTCTCTGGAACCTGCCTGAGAAAGTGCTAGATGGTCTCTAAGTCTCCTATGGCTCTGACATCAAGAGATGGGTGGGGAGGCTGTGTGCCTCCTCTAGAGGAACCAGGCAGGGGGATGTTCCTGAGCACAACCAGGGGTACAGACGAGGAAGCCAGAGCCCCTGGACCAGATTATCTTACTTTACGATACATCCTCTATGCGTGTTTCCCTGGTGTCATCCCGTAGCCTAACTACCTTCTTTAAACGTGCCAATCTTGCCTCAGCTGTGCTCTGAGGACTCAAGAAAGAGGTTGGGGACAGGCCTTCAAGGGGCTAAGCCCCACCCCTCCCTCTCTTCCCTTAGGGCTAGTTCGGGTGCTGGCGCAGCAGTAACTGGCAAGAGATCTGAATGGGATCCCTAACTGAGCACATGACACCCCTGCGTCTCCCCAGCCTTCAGAGGATGAGGAGGTGATTTTATTACAGAAGGGCCCAGTGCCCTAGCAAGGCAGAGCAGTGGTTTGTGCCCCAGGAATGAGCAGGACCCACCCCACGCAGGGCTCCGTCCGGAAAATATTCCAATAACCTTGAAAGGTGAGGACACTGCGAGCCCTTGTTAACACTCAGCTCTGCGTGTGGAGCCCCCCGCCTCGGGGAGGCGGGGATGCATCGGGAGGCGACAGGGAAGGGGCCAAGCCGGCGTGGGATTCGGCAGCCACCTCAGCATATGCCTTTCAAGAAACATCTGACTCAGCAGTAGCCGTGGCAACATCTTTGCATCAAAAAGGACGTATCTAGACAGGACAGGCGCATGCCAGACTCTGGATCACTCCACAAAGTGAAGATGAGGATCAAATCACCCGGAGGGAAGAAGGCAGAGGAGACATTTATTTCAAACCAATTTCACCCACTGTGGAGCCATCACGAAAGCCCAAAGGTAGAGCTGTGCATGTATGTGTCGCAGCACATGAATGTGGGAGCCAGCACGGCCACCGGCCTGGCACAGAGGCTGAGTGGGGGCCCGTCGGGGGACAGGATCTGCTGACAAGGTGCCCGTGGGCTCTCAACATGGCCTGAGCCAAGCACCAGCCAAGGGCCGGGATCAACAGGCCAGGGACAAATAAACCCAGAAACCAGACCTCTCAGCAGGTCTGGCAAAATTGCTGTGTGACCCTGAATGAGTCAATGAACCCCTCTGGGCTCTTTCCTGATAGGGAGGAGCTAGAATCCCTTCTCAAGTAGGTGGGCTCATCTGAGGAAAGGACATGGGCTTATAGGCATGAGTTGGAGCTTTCTAGCATCACCTATCAGCTATGGGACCGGGGAAGACCCTGAACAGCTTCTCTGGACCTCCATTTCCCCATTTATAAAAGGATGCTGAGTGATAGTTCTGTTGTTTTAGAGCCAAACCTGGACTCTTGCTAAGGTCCCTTACAGCTCGAAAAGGTTCCACAGTGATTCTCTGCAGCAAGAGAAGGTGAGAGGGAAGCGGGGTTCCCCCCAGGTGCCCTCAGCCCCTGGCCCAGGGCCAGTATCAATAAACATTTGATAACTGGCCAATGGCTGGATCAACGAATCAATGAACAGGTCTCTTTCTGCATAAAAGATAAGAGACTTGCCCAAGGTCACACAGCGAATGGCAGAGCTGACCCCCAATCCAGCGCCCCTCCTATTCCAGCATGCCACAGGAAAGGGAAGGGAGGCCCTTGAGCAGAGCCCCTTGGGGTGGTGGGGGGGCAAGGCCTAGGTAGGCTGGGGGCAGGGGCGTCCCCTGGAGACACGTTGGATTCTGGGTACCTTGAATCTGCCAGTCCCTCAAAGAACCCGTGTCTGCTGACTTTCCAGCCCATTCTAACCCTGTCCCCAGGGTGGCCTTCCTCTCCTTGGGTACAGTGGCTACCCGGGGTCTCTCCCTGCCACCTCCTGCAGCCTTCCCTGCAGGTGTTCCTTTTCCTTCTCCAAGCAGGGGCACAGAGGAGGCAACCAACTAGAGAGGCAGAGTGGGGGGCTGCAGGAAAGCTGTCCTCTCTGCCCTGCCTTCCTGAGGCCCTCAGAAACTATTTCCACCAGCCCTCTCTCCCCAGGACTAACGAGACAGCTTCTGCAGAGCCGAGGGCAGAGGTCTTAAAAATCCTTACCTTCTTGTGGGCTTTTTATAAAGCACATCCTCATCTACAGTCTCATTTGCTCCTAGAAGGGCCTGCTGGAGATGAGGACCCTGAGGTGGAACTCGGGGTGGGGGATGAGGAGGGGCCCAAAGTTTCACCAGCAGAGCGTGGACCAGATGGCACAGAGACAGCAGGCTGACATTTGTCCAGAGGTGGCAACTTCACCCTTTCCTGTGGCACCTCCTCTGTCCTTGCAGCAGAAATCAGGGTGCCCCCATCACAGAGCTCAGGGCAAGGGCTGAGGCTCCCCTGGTGGGAGGCAAGTGGTGGAGGGTGCCCCCTGGGCAGGACGTCTAGCTCCCCTCTTCCAACACATACACACCCTAAACAGTGGTACCCACCCCAGCTGCCTGTTAGAATCATGTCGGAACATTTAAAAAATATCCATGTTTGGGACCTCACTCCAAGCCAATGAGAACCAAATTTGTGTGGCTGGAGCTTGGACATCAGTATTTTTTTTTTTTTTGAAAGCTTCTCAGATGATTCTAGTGAGCTGCCAGGATTGAGAATCACCCACTAGGACCCCCTGAGGGCAGGGGCTGGGGCCCTGATCCAGATGAAAGCCTACCAGGTGGGTGACCTTGTCCTTTCTCTGTCTCTTTCTCCATTCTCACCCCAGCGCACAGGTACCTAGCCTGGGTACCCCTTCCTGCTGGTACTGTGCTTCTGCCCTGGACTCGCAGAGCACCCCCACCCTATCAAAGTGTCTTTGGGTGGCAGAAGCAGGGGGCTGTTAAGCTGTTAGTGCAGTTTTGCGACACCTTCAAGGTGCCAGCCAGGCCCGGGTGAAAGGAAAGAGCAAAGCTGCTGTACCAGGAATGCCTGTCAAACCCTCCCATTGCACATCTATATGGCAACAGATATGGGACAGAGGGGCGTGTAGCTCCCCCCGCCCAGCCCAGGGCTGGTACGAGTGCCCTGGGCACCAATCCACCCCACGCAAGCCCAGTCATAGATAGTCAATGAGCGAACCTTTCCTGGCATTCCCACAAGCAGGTGCCCTAGCATCTGCAGCTGGTCCCATTTGTGGGACGACACTGCCATCCGTCCCTCCACCCCTCTATCTGCTCCACCACTGTTTACTGAGCACCTGTGATGTGCCAGGCACTAAAGTCTCCAGCAGTGAACCAAGGAGACACCGTTTCTCCCCACAGAGCATAGCCACGTGGCAGGCGCCATAGTCCCCACTGTATGGGCTCAAAGAAGAGTGATGGCCTGCCTGTCACTGGGAAGTGGCTGAACCAACCCAGGCCCTCCCGTATGGTGAGCCCCGCCGTGTAACTGCCCATGTCCCTTAGCCCAATCCCTCAGTGAAAAGCAGCGGAAACCCTCTTGCATGGATGCGAGAGCGGTGCTCGCTTGGAGGAGGCTGGAGCCAAGTGAGGGCCGCCTGGTCCCCAAGCCCAGAGGTCCCTGCGTCCTGAGGTCCCTGCATCTGCCTGTGTCTTGCCCTCCCTCCCACTCCTCCTCTAATGAAAACTCTGAGAGCTGGAATGAAATTCACCTTAATAAGAGCTCGTTAGAAATATGCTAATGGAGAGGAAGCTGATATCATATGCCCTGAAACCCCAAAGGGAGAAGGAGATGAAAAAAATTCAATATTGAGTTTTGTCTCATTTCTTTTTTTTTTTTCAAGATTTTATTTATTTATTTGAGACAGAGAGAATGAGAGACAGAGAGCATGAGAGGGGGGAGGGTCAGAGGGAGAAGCAGGCTCCCTGCCGAGCAGGGAGCCCGATGCGGGACTCGATCCCGGGACTCCAGGATCATGACCTGAGCCAAAAGCAGTCGCTTAACCAACTGAGCCACCAAGGCACCCAAGTTTTGTCTCATTTCAAAGCCTCTTTCAAAGTGGCCATAAATCTTCTGTGTGACATGACATAACGAGGAGCTGCCAGTGGCTCGGGCGTAAATAATTAGCAGTTGCCAGGTGCTGAATGCATTTGACTTTCCAGTCCTCTCTAGGGGAAGAGAAAGGGAAGGTGTAAACCAGGTCCAATGCGTGGGCCGACCCATCCACGCAGCCTGCCCACCTGTGCACCCTGGCCGGGGCAGAGCTGAAAGAGGCTGTGGAATGTGCCCGAAGAGGGAAGCTCGGCAATCAGCAAGGCCCACCTTGAACCTCAGCCTGGGGGGCATCAAACTCCACTAGGTGTATAGCTCTGGGATAAGTCCCTAACGTGACCAAGCCTCAATTTCTGTCTAGGAGATTGGCAAGAGCGCATGTCCCGCACTGGGTCCCTGGGAGGATCAGTGTGGGTGCTGGCTGGCTTACAGTGTAGTGGTGTAGAAAACACACTCCGGAGTCAGCTAGTATGAATCAAGAACCAGCTTTGTTAATTACTAGCTGAGTGACTTTGGACAAATGACTTAATCTCACAGAGGCTCTGTTTCCTCATCTGCTAATGGAGATGGTAATTGTATCCATTGTGAAAATTAAATGAGATAATTATACACAGTATCTGATACACTGTAACAACTCAACAAATATAGCTACTGTCACTCTTGGGCACCCAGTAAAGAGTAGCTACTATTCACACTGCTGTCTCCTTCGGTTCCCCCACACCCCTCTTACTGCCACTGATCTAAAACATAATAAACAAGAACAAGACCAAACAAACAAACAAAAGCCTGGGTGTTGTCTCTTACCCTTTTTTGTTTCTAATTTGCTGGGCAACTTTGGGAAATTGAATTGACCTCTCTGATCTTAACTAGTCCACAAAGTGAGGATGATGATGACTGCTTTGATCTATTTGTGGAGTAGTTATAAAAGTCAAAAAGATGATGCTAGTGAAAGTGCTTTGGAAGGTATCATGAATGACACAGGTGCAGGGAATCATCATTATTGGCCTCCAACAGGAAGGTTGTTCTAGTTGCCCTGGTTGGCCTCCCCTCCCCAGGCAGCAAGGGACAGTCTCTCTCAAGACCTCAGAGGAAGAAGCTACATTTCTTCCAGACAAAAGTGACAGCAGATTATAGCTTTTAATTCCTACTGATGTCTAACTGAAGCTCTTCCTTCTGGCTTTTGAGAAGACATATGTCCTCTTGCTCTGCCCATGGGAGAGATAGTGACAAGCCAACATTCACCATTTGGATGGGAGTTGCTCATAGTCTAGAACAGTTTAATTTCCAATAAGATGTGGTTGGTAAGTGGTCGTTACAGTACATGGCCCCGTGCGGTGTGTACCAAGTGCAACTCACCACTGCCACCTGCCACACGGGTCTCTACCCCACACAATGAGAGGCGTCCACTGACTCTATCAATGTCAAGTTGCTATCAAGCTGCTTCCTCTTAATTTCTGTACTCCTGTCCCTGAGACCTGACCGTGTGGAGGCTCGCATCACTCCATGGAGAATACTTTAAGTAGCTGGAAGACGGTGGGGGCAGAGGAACCAGATGGGGTTCTCTGCCCTGCTCCTGTTCTGTTTACAAAGATCAGCACCTTTTCAAGGAATATCATGTCTCCTTCTCACACCCTCTTGCCCTCTCCTTGCCCACTTCCTCTGCCTTTGCTTTCTCTAACTACTTCCTATGGGTTCCCATACCGCTCCCACCTGAAAACTCACAGGAAAGTCCCACTCCTGAAGCTATTCTTACCAAGGCAGGCATAATGGGGACGCCCTTTCTGACCTCGGAGTCGGGATGGAGGGTGGCTGGGTCAGAGCTGCAAGGTCCCCGGATTTTCCCCTAAGCCTCTCCCACTGCCAATGAGCCCCAACGGTGAACCTCAGTCATCTCACCTCTTCCAAAGTCCCAGTCTAACTTTGTCCTCCCCAACCACCCTCCCCCCACCCCCCCACCTGGGCTTTAACAATCTGGCTCCTTCCCTGGTCCTGCTCCAAAATCCTGACTTATTGCCCCTCTCCAACTGGCACCTTACATGATGGTCCAGCCCAGGGTCTTGCCAGCCTCCATCCAAGGACCAAAGCTTCACCGTTCATCAATCATTCATGCAACACAGAAGCACCTAGAAAGTGTCAGACATTAGGCAAGGACCTGGATCCATAACATGCCAAGTCAGATGCTAAACGGTAGAGATAGAACAACTTGTAACCATGAAGTTCCAGTACATGTGAGAGGACCAACTCCAAGGCCATTGTCAAGGGATCTGAGGAGGGGCACATATGTGGCGACCTGAAGGAGGCTGAGGAGTAAGCCAGGTAGGGCAGGAGTGTTCCAGGCAGAGGGATAAAGAGGAAGGAAAACTGGCTCGTTCTGGCTGGAGCAGAGCTTGAGGCAGTGGGGGTGCAGGCTGAGCTGGCGAAAGGTCAGCCCCAGAACATGACTGGTCTTGACTTTGTCCCAAGATAGAGGCAACCATTGAGAGGTTTTAAGTAAGGGATCTATTTGGCCAGCGTTGTATCTTCTTTCTTTCTTTTTAAGATTGTATTTATTTGACAGACAGAGCACAAGCAGGGGGAGCGGCAGGCAGAGGGAGCCCGATGTGGGGCTTGATCCCAGGACCCTGAAATCATGACCTGAGCTGAAGGCAGACACTTAACTGACTGAGCCACCCAGGTGCTCTGGCCAGGGTTGTATTTTCAAAAGATCCTTTTCTGATTAAAAAAAAAAAAAAAGTAGAAGTGAATGTTCATTAATAGGGAAATAAAAATTTTAAATGTAATAAAAAAAAATTTTTTTTTTTAAATTTTAAATGATGGTTGGATATCCACACCATGAAATATTTGGGAGCTATTAAAAGGAACAAACGAGAGCAACACTGGTTGAGTTGGAAGGATCGTCAGGGGGTAGTGGGAAGGGACAAAGTTAGGGGCTAGAAAGCATCATCCTGTTTTCTAAAGCAAACAATCCGCATATGCACACACATACCTGTTTGTACGTGGTTAGAGTTATATGACATGGAAGAATACAGAACGGGCTGTGGGGAAGGATTCCCTGAGAGCACAAGGGGTAAGGGCATGATGCAGGGTAAAAGGGAGGAGGGAGGCAAGTTAAAGAAAAAAAATTTTAAGAACAAGCTAAAAAAATAAATAGGATATGATCGCATTTACGTGAAATTGTTTATGTGGAGAACTTCAGGTCTCAGCTTATCTGCCCCTTCCTCTGACCAGTGCCCCAACTCAGGCTCCCTTGGCAGTAGCCCCAGAATGTAAAAAGAAAAGTAAGCAATTTCCCCCTGGCTGAGGCACAGAAAGAAGGGATCGGATGGGCTGGGGCTGGGGCTGGGCAGGCAGAACGGTGCTGGTGGGGCAGGGTAGGGCTGCTACGGTGCGCCTGGAGCACAACGGCCCTCTCTGGTCAAATCTCCAGATTGCACTAGCTAATTCCATGCCCACCCCAGGGGCTGGCAGCCCTTCAGCCAGTGTCCCCAAACCCATTCCCCCCCCAGCAGCCTGGCAGTCTCTCCACATCTGTGCTGTCCAGTCCCAGCTGTTACTGAGGGTGGGGCTGGAGAGTGGAAGGGGGAGTGGGCAGGGCTGTGCCAGGTCCCTGGTCCCCTTCCCTCCCCATGGGAGGGCATCCCATGATCTCACATCCCCAGCTAGAGCGGAGGCTGCCTGAGGCAGGAGCCATCTCCCGCACCGCTCCATGCCCTAAGGGCGCTCAGTAAATAATAGCTGGTTCCTGGACATGACTCCACCATGAGTAGTGGGAAGCCCTTGGTCAAGTCACCTCCCTGCCCAGGGCCTCAGTCTCCAGAGCTGTAAGGAGATGTGGAAAAGACCAGGCAAGAGGAGGAAAGGCAGATGCCCAGGACAGAATGAAGTTGAGTGTCTGTGCCCTACAGCAGTAGCTCCCTCGGCCCCCTCCGTTCCCCTCTGCCCTCAGCTCTCACTCACAGACCCTTTCCCGCCCCCCATCTCCCTTTCCAAATCACCAGAACCACAGCTGGAGGCACGCTGGAGCTCAGTAAACTCCCCAGAAACGCTCCAGAAGCCACTTTGGAAAAACCCTCCCTGGCATGATCAACACAGGCTGGATTCCTGATTCGGCCTGGCTGTGTGAACTTGACGGTCAATTGATCTCTCTGATCCTCCGTTCCCCCCCCCATCTGTAAAGTGGGGGTATTACTAGGACCTACTTCAAGAGGTCTCTGTGAGGTCTGAATGAGTCAGTCCCGCCTGGGGAGGCGTTGTTTTTAACTGTTATTCATGGTGGTGACTGTGGGTCTCGTCACGCTAAGTCTAACTTCCCACCCCTGTCCCCACCCCCAGGCACCCCGGTGCACTGGACACACCACCCCTCCCATCAGCACCACTCAGAGTGCAGCCCACCAGGGTTCAGACAAAACATTGAGTGGGAAGCCGACTGTCACACAATTACAAAGGTTAATTGCAGGATTCAGCAACAAGAGGGAGGGAGCTTGGCCCCCTCATAAATACAGCTGATTAAAAAACAAGCATCATTTTGTAATTATGCCACTGACAGAAATGCCTCAGGCCACTTAGCAGTTTTAGAGCAGGCGGAGAGGTTCGCCCAAGACGCACCTGCTACAGCCCCGCCCCCAGGGGCCTCCCTGTCCCCACCAGGCCTCCAGAGCCTCACCCAGGGCTGCACGTTCTTCAAAAGCAGCAAGTAGCCTTAGGCCTAGAAGAACGCCCATCCCTCCGCTCCCTGGAAGCAGTGCCTGCAGGAGCCCCCGAGAAGTCAATTAACAGCATCTGGCTAATTAAAGAGAGATGTTACATCTCACTCGTTGACTCAGTCAGAGCTGCAGTGGGAGCCTGGGAGAAGCGGCCCCCACATCCCAACCAGCTCCCCGTTTCATGTGGCCCTGGGGACACACAGCTTCTCTGATCCCTTTGAAAGTTGTGGTCCCACCAGCCCCAGATCAGGGGGCTGGGCCGCCCAGGGTAGGACAGCAGTTCAAAGCCAGCCCGGCGGGCATGGTGGGGTCCGGTTGGGATCGGGAATAATTAGGGCATTCCAGACCATAAGAATCAATAACATAATTAACAAATATTGTGCTATTCCTCAGAATCTTGCTACGAATTATGCTTTGATCATACAATGTTCTCTGACTGTTAATGACATGTAATGTTAATTACCGGAGAAAGGGAATGACTCCAAATGAAGACTTCCTTGGAGAATAATTAATATTCTTTAAGGAGTCGCAGAGCCTGGGAGGGGGGCTTTTTCCCCCAGTTTGGTGACTTAGGAACCTCAGGAAGCCCACCCTCCTTGTCCATGGGTGGGCGGATACTATCCCTTATGAAGACAGTGACTCGCACATAGTAGGCACGCTATTAAGACTTATTAGCAAGATGGATCAGTGGATGATGAGGCTCACCTGGAAGTCTGCTGGAATCTTAGGGTATGGAGGCAAGAACATAATCGAGGCACTCTTTATTCAAATGGGGCCCTTGTCAGCAATGCCGGTGGGATAAAAACTCAGGTGTCAGATGATCAGTCCCATCCGCTTTCTACCACCATCACCTTGCTTGATTTGGGTGCAAGTTAGGAAAGATTCAAGGGACAAGGAAGGAATGTCTTGGGGGTTGGGGAGGTACTCTTTTTGCCTTGAAATGCATTGGGAATATTTCAGGAGTGTCCAGCCTCACACCTTTGACTTACTTGGAATTCCATGCACAGGAATGAAATGTCCCAATCAGATGAGACACCTCCCAAAACATAGGCTCCCTGCTGGGAAGCCACACAACCCTGACCAAAGTCCCCAGAGAAAGGTCTCCTGCCCCTCAGACTCCTCCACCTCCGGAAGGGAGGACAGAAGGGAGGAGCCAGCACCTCCCTCCTCCTCAGCATCCACAAACCGTCACTGCCTTGTCTCTGCACTGGAGCTGAGTCCCCTGGAAGAACCAAGGTCTCACTATCCAGACTGAGCTCTACTAGAGGGAAGGCGGGAAGCTGGGGCAGACAACCCTAGATCAGCCCATCCGGACCCTGCCTTCAGGTCCTGCTGTGCCACCAGTCATGGGCAGAGCCCTCCCCTCCTTGGGTCTGGGTTTCTTAATCTGTCACGAGAGCTCACCACTCCCAGATCATCACTTTCCTTCCAGGCTGATATCCTCGGATTCTAAAGCAATGGGAGAAATCTCGACTTCCTAGTATTCTGAGGAGCCCTCAGCTTCCCACCCCTTCACCCTCAGAAGTTCCTTACGCCCTACAGTCAATGCCTCTCACAGAGAGAATGGGTCATTAGGTCTGGTGCACCCCCTTACCCCCTGTTTCCAGCAGAGAACAGCTCCTAGCAGCTATGGAAGAATCATCCCAGGGGCACCTGGGTGGCTCAGTTGGTTAAGCGACTGCCTTCGGCTCAGGTCATGATCCTGGAGTCCCTGGATCGAGTCCCGCATCGGGCTCCCTGCTCGGCGGGGAGCCTGCTTCTCGCTCTCCCACTCCCCCCTGCTTATGTTCCCTCTCTCGCTGTGTCTTTCTCTGTCAAATAAATAAATAAAATCTTTAAAAAAAAAAAAAGAATCATCCCAGCTCAGGGAGCCCCAGCCCCTTTCCCCCTTCTCTCTGGGGGCCAGGGGGAACAGCTCTGAGCTCCATCCACAGTAGGAAGGAGAGCAGACTCTGGGAGGGTAGGATAAAAGGTGGGACTCCCTCTCTACCCCATTGCTGCCCAGATGCTCTTCAGTACCTGGCTCCTCCTGGATGCAGGGTGGAGGTGAGGGGAGTGCAGGCAGATGCTGCTGCAGGGACCCCCTCACTCTCCCACCTGCCTGCTCCAGCTTCCGAGGCCCAGCCTTGGCAGCCCCCTGCCTTGCCTGGGACCTTTGCTCCAGGATACCCAGCTCTGCAGCACCACCTTGCCCAGCTTGGGCACCACCGGACCCCCAGGAAACACGGGCCTATCGCCAGGGATGGTGAGGTAGTGACTGGTGACTGACCTATGCCTCAGAATCTCCAGTTGTTCCATAAAAAGCCACTTCAGTTTCAAGTCACACCCTTCCCTTCAATGCATCTTTAGTGCTCTCATGGGGGTAGAAAGTGCATGAAAGAAGGTTCCTATTTTTCAGAGACAAAATAAAGACACAAAAAGCAGGGACGGCTCACTGCAGGAGCTAGGACTGGAGCCGGGACCTCCCCTCCTTTGCCTCCCCACCTCCACCAGATTCCGGACTTTTCTTTGCTGTGTAAATCACCTCCCAGAACCACATTCCAAGGCGGAGAAAATAGAAATTATTCTGCACTTGGTTACTCAGGAGCCTGGGCTTACCCCTGACACCTGAGGGGCCCTGCCTGGAACACTCTTGAGGGCAGGGCAGGGCTCATCCTCCCCAAACCCTTGCTCCTCCATCCAGCGGGGGCCTCACTGTGCTTCTTTCTGGACTATCTTGTGTTTGAAGTTCCAAGTCTCCACTGGGTTCCGGAAATCTCCCCTCTTGACAGGAGAATGCAGAGACCACGGGAGCACATTTCTGTCATTACAGGCAGCTGTGACCCAGAGCCCAGGGCATGAGCCCCTCAGGACGAGGCTGTGGCAGGAGGCCCAGGCCTCAGAGGAAGCCTCTGCCCCCAGCTAAAGCCTCCACCTGCTCACAGGCACATCCTCTTAGAAAGTGCGCATACCGCCCACGACAATCCCCTGCCTGGATCGTGCTCCCACCTTTCCTCTGCTTCCCTTCTCCCCCTGGATGCCCTCTCTGGCCCTAGGTCCCCTTCACGCACCCTCCTCAGTTCTCTGACGGAGAGCCCCTAGCACGCCAGATCGTCCTTCCACACTCATTCCTTGTCACTCCCCGCCCAGGCTCCCCACTCTTCAGGGGAAGAGGCCCAGGTTTACGTGGCTTCCACATCCCCCACAGCATTGACATCTTACTTGGAGCTGACCAGGTGATCGATAAAAGCTCTTTAGTGGATGGGCTCATGGGCAGAGTCAGGCAGGTTCTCCTTGGCATGATGAAATGCTCATGAAAGAAACCAGCTCCAACTCATGGCGTGATTCAAAGAACTTCCTGCTCTCTTTGGCTCCCCCAGGTCAGAGAGCCACTTCACACCGGGTTCTGCAGGAAGCGCCTGGAGAATGAAGAAGTAATGGGTCTGGGGCTTTGGGATCAGGAGACTGGCCTCAAACTCTGGCTCCATTTTCCTCCCGCGCTCCCTGAGCAATCTGCGGCTTCCCTCCAAGCCTCGGTCCCCTCACCTGGCAGGGTGGCAGATAGGGTCACAAGAGCTCAGGCATATTCAGCACCTGGCACAGGGCCTGACCCATGAAGGTGCTCCCTAAATACCAGCTCCCCACATCCTCCCACTGGGTGGCTCTGGGTTCCAATCCAGGCCCCAGTGACAGGTATCAGCAGCTCAGGGGAGTGATGCACGGGGCCCTGCCAACCCCAAGGGTGCCCCCCTCACCGCCCCGGGGCTGGGCAGCCCACCAGCTCCCGGGTGGCCTGCTTCTCCAAAGGCAGGTGAAAACCCCTGCGTAGACCGACACCGGCAATGAGCAGCTTCGCTCGAGTCAGGCGGCCCCGCAGCGCCAGCAGGCGTGGCTGAAGTAAATGATAGTGTAACCCTTGCTACCCGAAACAACAACATCATAACTGTCAGAGCAATTTTCCACCTCAGTAGTTTAACACCTGAGCTGTTGCTGCGCTCCCTTCTGCCGCCTCTGCTCGCTCATGCTGGGGCGCACTCCTCCTCTCCCACCGCAGTCAGCCCCTCTACGAGCCAGCCCTTCCAGAAGCCACGGCAAACAGTACTTGGCCCCAGGAGCCAAGGCGCTGCAGAGTGAATCAGCACACGGAGTCTTCAGAGAAGAGAGGAAAGGAAAGGCCCACAAGCTCAAATACCTGATCCAACATCTGTCAACATCTGGGTTATAAGTAACCCAGGGATTTAACAGGGATCCCAGCATGAGACTGCTTCTGACTCCCTGTCATAAAGATGCAGTTATTAATTTTTATTTACTGGGACCGTACTATTTTCCTAGAATCAGAAGCAAAGTGTGGGGGCTAGGTAAGAGCCAGAGGCACCTCTAAAATGCTGCCTGCCTATCGGGACCTGCACTGGTGTGACGGTCAAAATCTTTAATAGCTGGCGGGGCAGAGGGGCTTCGGGGCCAGGACGTACTCCTCTAAGTTGATGGATCTTGGTGTGGTCTCAGTGGGGGTGGATCCCAGGGGAGAGGATGGGGTGGCAGAGAGGCAGCCTTCGGGCAACCTGGGGAAGCAGCTCAGCTATTTACCAATCAGTATGGAAGGAGTGCAGTATTTTAACAACCATTACACACACACACACACACACACACTTTCCTTCCCTGGTTACTCCAGCAGAAAATCCCCCCTGTCTTTCCCCAGGGAAGCATCAAGTTCTCTGACAGCCAGCAAGATCCCCTTCGGGGGAAACCGAGGGCCAAATTAGATTCACAGAGTCAGGATGTTAGATCTGGAAAGGGTCATTGAGAGGATCTTGTCCAAACCTAGGGTTGGCAGATGTGTAAACTGAGACTCCTCAAGGTCACTCTGGGACTTGAGGGCAGGGCCTGTAGGGGCCCCTGGCCCGCTCGGTGCTCATGGGTCTGGCTCTGTCACCAGAGCCAAGCCCCAGGCCCGCAGGTCACCGTGCTGGGCAGTAACCAGGCGGGCGGAGCATGTGCAGTGATGCCCACCCTCCTGGGTTAGGGCTCGGACACAGGACCAGGAGGGAGAGCCCCTCGCTAAAGAATTTGCCTATATCTGCCTTGGGGTGAGCACAGGGGGAGTGGGCAGGAAAAAGGCTGGGCAGACCCTAAGACACAGGGCTTTATGAGCCTGGAAGAAAGCACCCCCCACCCCCCAAATTCAGGATGTGATGCAAACAGAGGTTAAGGGCCAGGAGTCAGATATTCACACCCTTGCTGATCTCCAGTCTCATGGCCTTAAGGAACATCTATTAGACACAGATCACTCCCAAATTTCTAATTTTAGCCTGGGCTGTGCCCATGAATTCCAGACGTTGTTTCCACCTTCCTACTCAATCTCCCTACGTGGATGTCTAGTTGACGGCTCAAATTCAACACACCCCAATCTGATCTCCCCCCGGAAGCCTGCCCCTCCTACTTGGGAGTCACCCTTGATTCTTCTCATCACCTCTCACCTGGCAATAGCCTCCTCACGGTCCTCCTGTTTCCACTCTTGCCCTTGACCCTATGACTTGCTTTCATGGTGAATGCAGCTCTTCCAAGCAAGTGGTGGGAAAGGGTGATGGGGCCCCAGAGTGGACCCCACCAACTGAGCCAGGACTTGCTTTTTTCCACCTGGGGGAAGCCACTGGGGCAGTAGTCAGGGAAGGAAATGCTGATGCATCAAGGAGTCTTAATGCCTATGTCTGCATTTGGGTCATATCCGGTCCCCTCAGCAAATGTGGCCTGGACTCCCAGAGTCTCCTGGTTGGAAGGGCGCTCAGAGATCCTGAACCACCTCTCTGCCCAGTATGTGGATCTTTTCACAGCAGCCCTGGGAGGGACCCAGCAGTCAGGACTCTGCACCTCCAAGGCCAGAAACTCCCATGCCTTTGCCAGTTCTGACCGCTCCCAGCCCCTTCCTACACGTTGGTTCCACGGTACTCTGCAGAATGCTCTGACTGCTCCCGGCCCCTTCCCACACGCTGGTTCCACAGGACTTTGTGGAATGTTCTGGCAGCTCCTG
>NW_023270839.1:40533626-40678501 GCF_011800145.1 Mirounga leonina
CACACGCTGGTTCCACAGGACTTTGTGGAATGTTCTGGCAGCTCCTGGCCCCTTCCCACACGCTGGTTCCACGGTACTCTATGGAACGTTCTGACTGCTCCCAGCCCCTTCCCACATGCTGGTTCCAGGGTACTTTGTGGAATGTTCTGGCAGCTCCCGGCCCCTTCCCACAGGCTGGTTCCACAGTACTTCATGGAATGTTCATGACAAACACCAGTCTCTTTCTCAGCAGCACAGCCTCAGTGTAGGGCTTCAAATCGCAAAATGAGAGCAGCCAGCAAGCTCTCCGCAGCAGTTTGTGAATCGTTGGTTCCTCTTGGCCCCTTCAGTGAGCCTCCTCTTCCATGCCCCAGGTCCCTTGCAGAGACAGACATGGTTGGTGGCCTGGGCTCTGCCACCTCTCCCTATGTCAGGCCGGGGCAGAGCCTGGTCCCCGAGGGGAGGAAGATGCTGATTCCTGCATCAAGGCTCCTGCTAGCTCCTCTGTTTGGGAGTCTTTGGGCCTCTATAGCTGTGCACCCCATCCCGGTCCCCTTCTCATTCCCTCTGCCTTTATTAACCTTTGCTATTAAATAAAACAGGAAATTCAAGTCTTCCCTGGTCCAAGGAACTCACCATGGGCCATAACAGCCTCCAGGGCCTGAGCCTGAGCCCACCTCTGTCAAAATCAGGGCATCCCAGACATGGGTGGTATCTAAGCTGAGAGGACATCCCCATCACAGTCCAATTCCCTGAACACCCAGAGAAGAGAGCTCAGCAAGAGGAAATGACTCGCCCAAGGTCACTGAGCCAGTGTGAAACCCCTCTGGGCCCCAGCCCCGTCCTTTCCCACGAGGCCCTGAGAGCCTTCCAGCATGAGTTCCTGCACCTCGAGGCTCTGTCCCTTCCTCCCACGCCACACGTCCAGGGAAAGCCCAGACCCTGAGCCAGACCCCCAGTCCTCCCAGATCCCGGGACTGTAGGAAAGTCCTTTTACCTCTTGAATGCTTACGACTCCCCATCCGTAGAAATGAAGCCAACACCTCCCTCACAGATTTTAGAGGGGAATATCTGGGATGGAAGACGTGCGAATAGCGCTGAATCAGAACATATATGGCTTTCCCACATCCTACAGGGACGAAGGATCGCTATAGAAATAATGACATCTCCACAGCCAAACGCTGCCACCCGACCTCCTCACTCCTCAAGGGAGCCACCCTATCCACTGTCCCCTCTCCTGATCACTTCTGGCAGAATGGTATTAACCCTTGAATGAGAAAACAAAAAACAAACAAACAAAAACTTCTGCCTTAATTAGTCAAAGTGAGTGAGGAAGCGTAAGTGTCCCCATGAACGTCACCTCACATCCATGTGTGTGTCACAGAGCTACAAGAGGGGCATCATGGGAAATCAACCCCGAGATGGGGTGGGGGCGGACCTTCTACACACAAGGCTTTGTGCCCGGTGTTCTCTCTAGCCCCACCAGCGTCGCCAGATCCCCATCCTACGGCAGCCCTGGGTCCGGAACCTCCTCATCCTTGCCCCCATCAGCTGCACTAATGTCACTCAGGGAGGACACATTGTTGGAAGCCCTTAAGCAGGACTCCCAGCCCCCTAGCACCTGTCCCGCAGACGCCTGACAGAGGAAGATAAATATATTTATAATACACAGCAAAGTGAATAACAAAGAATTCATAGAGTTGTCTCTGACAAAGCTGACAAGCCGGGACTGACTGCTTTAATCAGTTCCCAGCTGAGCCCAGGAAATGATGTACAGGAGCATAGCTCTGACCTTTTGGACTGATTTCTAAAGGGAGGGTTAAAGTTTTGCTGCGAAGTATGGGGCTTTTTTTCTATTATTTTAAAGAAAAGAGGGGCGTGAGGTTGTATGTGCACGGCAACCTCCGAGGTGGTAATGGGAACATGGGAATAGGATTTTATTTTAAATGAATCCCCAGATGCCCCTCCCGCCGCGGCCTCTCTGAAATGTTCTGCTCCCTGGGTGAGGCGCTGGAAACGCTCGCTGCTGTGAACCACTTGCAGCCGAGCTGGAAATGCATGTGGCTGCAGAGTCCCAAGATTCATATTTGATAAATACGTGGCCAGAAGAGGGACTAAATATTGAAATTGTCTCTTTTAAGCCCTGCCTCGTTTTCGGCCGCCGAACCAGAAGGACTATCGGGGACATCCACGTGTCCGGAGTGGGGGTCCCCATGCGTGTTCCTCGCAGCATCAATAGTCAGAAGCTTCGTGTGGAAGCTAAGGAAATTTGGTTTAACTGCAGCCAACCATTCCAAGTTTTCCTTCTCCAAAGGCAGGCTTCACACAAACACAGTCCCCCCTACCGGGCAGATGGAACCATCAGGACCCAGCCTCAGAGCAGCTTCCTCAAAGCCCGCCCACTTGCCTCTTGGGCTGAGAACAGAACTTGGAGGTGCCAGGTCCCAGCAACAGCTGCTTGCCTGGGGCACAGACAGCCGTTGGCACCCCACCTCTGGGTCGGGGTCCCAAAACTGGATGCACATCAGAATCACCTGGGGTAGCATGGGAGAAAAGAGATCTAGAAGACACAGGTTCCTGGGCCCCCACCAGGCCCCACTGAAGGGAATCTCTAAGGATGCAACCCAGGAAGCCAGATTGTTTTTAAGTTTCTCCAGGATCCTAATAAGCAGCCAAGCTTGGGAAGCATGGGCCACATCAGCTCTGATAAGGTGAACAGCGAAAGGTCACTGCTCCTCAAATATTTCCTTCACCTTGGGTGCCTGAAACTGCCCTCTCAGGGAGAGGCCCATTTCTATAGTGCCCCCCACTCAGGCATGAACCCACATTTTAAAACGGGCCAGACAACCAGCTCCGGGTTCAACTTAAGTATTTCTAAGTCCTCCACCCTGTGGCTTCTGAACTCTGCGTTTTCAGACAAGCCTAGATTGCATCTCTCCTATCAGAATGGGAGAAAAAAACTGCAAACCATATATTTGATAAGGGGTTAATATCCAAAATATATAAGGAACTCCTACAACTCAATAGCAAAAGAACAAATAATCCAATTATAAAATGGGCAAAGGACCAGCATGGACCCTTTTCCAGAGAAGACATCCAGATGGCCAACAGAGACATGAAAAGCTGCTCACCATCACTCATCATCAGGGAAATGCAAATCACAACCACAAGGAGCTATCATCTCACACCTGTCAGAATGGCTAGCATCAAAGAGACAAGAGCTAACAGGTGCTGGCGAGGATGTAGAGAGAGGGGGATCCCTCATGAGCTGCTGGTGGGAATGCAAATTGGTGCAGCCAGTGCGGGAAACAGTATGGAGATTCCTCAAAAAATTAAAAACAGAACTACCATACGATCTAGCAATTCCACTTGTGGGTATTTATCCAAAGAAAATAAAACCACTACCATGAAGAGGTAACTGCACCCCATGTTCATTGCAGCATTATTTACAATAGCTGACACATGGAAACACCTAAGTGTCCACTGACAGATGAATGGATATATATATATATATATCCATATATATATATGGCAAGGAGCCTGGGAGAGCATCAGCATTGAAATGGCAGTAAAGGGGACAGCAGGGAGCTGGTGAATCAGAGACTCACAGAATGCCCAGTGGATCCTGTCTTCCACCTGATGGCTGATGCCAGGCTGCGCCAGCATCCACGATGCCCATCCTGAAATACTTTTCTTCCCATCCTCCCCCCAGAGCTGTGCCCAGGAGCCCCAGAGCCCAGAGAAAGACCAAGAACCCCCAGGAATGAATGACCGATCTCCAGTCCTAAGGTCTGGGGCCCCATGTAAATGCTTTGAATCCATTACTTGAGTTTGGGAGGTTTTTTTTGTTTTTAAAGATTTTATTTATTTATTTGTCAGAGAGAGGGAGAAAGAGAGAGCACAAGCAGGGGGAGCGGCAGGCAGAAGGAGACACAGGATCCTGCTGAGCAGGGAGCCCAATGTGGGAATCAATCCCAGGACCCTGAGATCATGACCTGAGCCGAAGGCAGAGGCTTAACCGACTAAGCCATCCAGGCATCCCATTACTTGGAGTTTGGAGGGGAAATCCTTCCAGGTTATTCAGCACCCTGACTTGGCCCAGAACTGTGGTCACTCTAGATACACCTTCTACACAACCACCCAGCCACCATCCCCCACACAGCTGGACCCTCAGTGACTTCACAGTACACAGGAGGATGAAGGGGAAGATTCAGGCCTGAGCCCCGGCTGCCATAGGGGACACAGTGACACTCTCACCAGATCACAAGGACAGACCTTGGGACATGGGTCTTCGTGTGATCATACCCTATGGGATCCTTTGGGGGAAGCAAGGTTCTGAGAAGATGGGGAGAGTTTTGGTGGAAAGGATTACCAGAGTCTCAGCTGAGCTGGGTTCTAGAGGGTTAGTCAAGGGAGGCCAGAGAGGCTCTAGGAGAGGACACAGTGGACACCATGGCCTGACGCCGGCTCTTTGCAGGTCAGACTAACCGCAATTCTTCTGGATTAGGAAAAGGCAAATCAGCGCAACAAATCTGAAAGATGTTCAATCTCTCTCACAATATGGTCATTCCCTGTCCCCTTTCTTCTTTGCTAATCGAACTCCAACTGGCTTATATGATAGATGGAGACCCTTACACCTCAGGAGGAGCACCAACCCCAAGGGATGAGTTAAGACTGGTGATCTCATCCCCCTTGGCTAGTGATTGGTGTAAGAATAGGCACATGTCACTGTTCTGGTAATAAAGTGTATCGAGAAGTCAGCTAGGACAACTCTCTGTTCTAAATAAAAGGACAAAACCTCCTGAGGAAAAGCCTTCCCTCTCTCCCAACTTCCTGACTGGAACATGGATAAGATGCCTGAGGGTGCAGCAGCCACTTTGGAGCCATGAGGCTACACGCCAACATGCAAAGGAGTAGTGGTAGTCAAAGTGGATAAAGCCTAGTTCTCCCTGTGGACCCCCTTTGCCAGCAGCAGATACTGAACCTCCAGAAAACTTGTTATGTGAGAAATAAATACCTCTATTTATTTAAAATACTCTAATTGGTGGGTGTAATTACTGATGCCATTCGTTCATTCATTCATTCAACAAGTATTTGTTGAGGGCCTACTACATACCAGGTACTGCCCAGACACTAAAGGGACACACACACATACACACATACACACACACTCCTGTCCTAGAAGTGCCTGTACTCTACTGGGGAGACAGAGAGGATGAAGAAAATAAATAAGTGATATACGTGTTGTATGGCGATAAGCACTATGGCAAAAACTAAAGCAAGGAAGGGGGTACGGAATGTCAGAACTGGGAGACAGGTTACACTTGAAGCAGAGTGGTCTGGAAGACCTCACTGAACAGGTGATATTTGAGTACAGGCTGGGAGGAGGCGAGGGGGCCAGCCATGCAGGTGTTAGAGGAGGAATGTCCTAGGCAGAGGGAAGAGCAGTCTAATGCTTGCTGACCAGGAGAGCACTTCCCTCCTGAAGGCAGGCTCACAGCATGAGGTCAGAGGGCTAGACTCTTCAGCTTATTCCTCCATGACTTGGACAACCACCTAGAGTCCAGGCTCACGAGATCCTTGAGTCATATGTAAGCTGACGGAGCGGGATGAGGATCTCAAAAGCTCTTGACAGGCTGGAGCAATGAACGGGATGGGAGAAGATGAAACATAACAGGGATAAATGTAAGGGGCTTCACTCTTGATCTAAAATATCAACAGCACAGCTCTAGATGGGGAAACCCATGGCAGTCACGTGAGCAAAGGAAGCCCAGGAGCGTTCCGTGGTGGGAAATTCAACAGAAGGATGTGTTTGTTTGAAAAGCTAATAACATGATCTCCAAGTACTTCTTAATGGACATGTTTTAAATGAGCGTGCCAGCCCCTCTCTCCCTGCATCAGACCAAACGCCACTGGAAGCCAGAGTCCGAGCCAAAAAGACACACAAACTGGAATCTGCCCGGGGGTGTGAAGCCAGGCCCAGGAGCCCTGAGATGCCCTCTCTGCAGAAAGACCTAGGGAGCTGGAGGAGTGGACGCTCAGATGGACATGCATCCCTTCTCCTACAGACATTTGGTGAGCACCTATCAAGGGCGATCACTGTTGCTGGTTGTGGAATACGGCAGTGCCTCACAGCCCACCAAGCCAGCGGCTTCCACACTTCAGAAAACAACCCACAAAAAGCAGTCCGCTTGACACCATGAACCACTGGACACAAATACATATAAGCATATATGTGTAAAACAAAGGCTCCACACAGCTCTATTTACCTTTACTACGCATGGGGTGATCGAATATTTTCTATTTTCCTATTTTTATTTTTTTTAAGATTTTATTTATTTTTTTATTTAAGAGAGAGCATGAGCAAGAGAGCACAAGCAGGGGGAGGGGCAGGAGGGAGAGGGAGAAGCAGACTCCCCACTGAGCAGGGAGCCCGATGCAGGGCTCGATCCCAGGACCCCAGGATCATGACCTGAGCCGAAGGCAGAGGCAGATGCTTAACCGACTGAGCCACCCAGGCGCCCCTCTATTTTCCTATTTTTAGCAGGTGAGTTGGCATCCACTGAATTGATTCAATGACCCACTCCTGGCTGGCTACCAGCAATGTGGAAAACACAGAACCACATCATGATGAGTGTGGAACAAACAGAGTGCTGGGGGAACAAAGACCAGGAATTAGAATGGACCGTGCTGAGAAGTAAGGTTGGAGACCAGAGGAGGGACCAGAAGATAACCAGACAGTTTATAAAAAGAGAACAGCCTGGCGGGGGTGATAGTTAAATGTCAATGTACTTCCTGCCACTGAACACTGAATACTTAATAATGGAAAATAGTAAATTGTATGTAATGCCTAGTTTACCACAAATAAAAAATTATTTAGACTTAAAAAAGGGAGAATGAGGGGCGCCTGGGTGGCTCAGTCTGTTAAGCATCTGCCTTTGGCTCAAGTCATGATCCTGGAGTCCTGGGATCGAGTCCTGCATCAGGCTTCCTGTTCAGTGGGGAGCCTGCTTCTCCCTCTGCCCCTCGCCCTGCTCGTGCTCTCTTTCTCTCAAATATATCAAATATTTTTAAAAAGGGGGAAATGGCCTATAATCAGTGTCTTTAAATAATACTGAGCGGTAGCTTCAGGAATACTACGCAGCACCATACAAAGAACTACAGCCCCACAAGGCAATGCGGTGTTTTGCAGAGCACAAGAAGCAGACACAGAGCACCTCCCGCACGATTCCATTTATACAAGGGTCAAGAAGAAGCGACGACCGTCACCTCTGGGAGGGGAGACGGCATGGACTAAGAAGGAGCATGCAGAACCATCCAGGGTGAGCAAAGTATTCTCTATCTTGAGCAGCGTGGGAACCACCTAGGTGTATCCATTTGTAAAAGTTCATTGAGCTGTGCACTTAAGATTTATACACTTCACTGCTGGTAAGTTCTACCTCGGTAGGAAAGGAAATAAAGGGAAAAAAATGTCTAAAGGAAAGGAAATAAAAAAAAAAAGAAAGAAAGAAACATGATTGAGTCACTTCTTGGGTGGGGGTTAAGTTCAAAAGTCATCATGTAAGGGAAACATTGCATAGAGTCAAAATGACCCTTGCAAATCTCTTAAAGCACCCGTGGAGCGGGGTATAAAATTCACCACTGGCACATAATGTTTATACCCTCTACAGCTGGAAAAACACTAGGTTGGACAAAGGCTAGAACAGAGGGAACGTTGAGGCATGGATGCCAGAGCCTGTAGCCATCCACCTTTGCAGCAACTGTCACATCGTGTCAGGGAGCAGGGGAAAGAAAAATCTAGAGCCCTCTGCCCACCTATCCAGGCTTGTTTCACCCTGCTTTAATTCTAAGCAACTGTAACATGTTATGTTATAAAAAATTGATTTTTTTGTTGTTGTTGCAGTAAGAATTGAATGAACTGGGTTCTGAAGCCAGCAGAGAAGTCAAACAGAGCCATCACTCCATCTTCAGATTCCTTCTGTTTGGCCCCAAGGAAGAGAAATAAGCTGGAAACCCTCAGGAGATGGATTCCAGCTGAAGAGAAGCTCATCAACTGAAATGGAGCGGCTCTCCAAAGATGGATGGGCTGGGAGGCACTGAGTTCCCCATCAGCAGAAGGAATGCATAGGCTGAACACTTGCACCAGGTGACCTTTCCAGGCCCCTGCCAGCCTGGAGCTTCGGAGCTGGCCGGATCTCCTGGCTCCCTGTCCTGGGCACATCCCCTCTGCTCAGTGAGATGTGTTGCTGGCTAGAGGGACTTGCCAGGAACTCCAGGTGGCTGTCCTAATAGAGGATTGCTCAGCCGCCCCTGAGGATTTACAGCCTCCCTCCTGAGTTATGGGAAGGCGGGCGGAGCCCATAAAAAGGAGCCATCCAGGCAGTGCGGTACACGGGGCATCAATCAGCGACAGCCTGACCACTGGAGCAGAGGGAAGATCAGTCTGCTGGTTTCTCACCTATAAATTCTCCCCCCCCCACCCAACCCCACACAGGAGGAACAGATGTGTCGTATTTAAGAAAGCTCGTGCCACAGTTTTAATCCCAGGGATGCATGTCGGGGGTGTGGGAGAGTAAAGAGAAAGCAGCCCGAAATATGGCCTTCACCTGGACTCATCCCCCACCAGAGTCCCCAAACCCATCTCCCCCCAGTCCCACCCCTAAGCAAATGGTGCTGAAAGAGCAGATGAGAAAGGACCATATACCTAGGAGCAGGGCTGTTAGATGGGTAGGGGGCCCAGGGTGGCCTGAACAAGGCTAGAAATACCCAGGTGGAGCCATCACACCTACTTCTGAATGGACACCCTTCTTATGTCTTCTCTTGTAGTGACGGAAGGACTGAAGGTGGAAGTGCAATAGACAGAGAAGAGCCAACCCAGAGCTGAACCCAGAACTGCTGCACCGCACAACTCTGTCATATCACTGCCTGTGTGAATGGAATTATGCAGTACACAGCTTGGGTGGCTGTATATGGCAGTCCTACTGGACCTACGTGAAAGGTCTTTCTTCGGGAGGATGGGGTAGTGGCGAGAACACTAAACCAAGAGTTAGGGGAGCTGGGTTCAAGTTCTAGCTTCATCCCAGACTTGCCAAAGGCCCTGGGCAAGTACAGCTTTTCTCTGAGCCATATTTTCCACGCTTGTAAGATGGGGACAATAACTTCTGACCCACTGGATCTTTCTCACCAGGTCTGACACATCTCCTGTAGGCCTTGTGCAGTTTTGGACAGAGGGTAACTTCTATAGATTGGCCCTTCCAGAGTCCATTCAGACCCCAATCCCAGTTCTCAACCAGCCTTTACAAATTACCATCTTGCCTGGGGCACCTGGTGCCTTAGTTAAGCGTCTGACTCTTGATTTCAGCTCAGGTCAGGATCTCAGGGTTGTGAGATCGAGCCCTGAGTTGGGCTCCATGCTGGATGTGGATTCTGCTTAAGATTCTTTCTCTCCCTCGGCCTCTCCCCTCCCACCAAAAAAAAAAAAAAAAAAAGTACCATCCTGCCTTTCTAGGGGCCACACCTTTCTGGGACAGAACCTATAAGAGCGGACAGGATTTATAGCCATGCATAAGGTGCTCCATAATTTCTGAACTAAAAAGCAGTACATCTGTCTGACAACCAGAGAGAACATTTGGAATTGGAACTGTCCCAGGAACTCAGGGCCATCTGTTTGCGGGTCCCAGGCAGGTAATGGCAGCTGCTAACAGCTGGCACCCCCCGGGGAGAGGGGCTGGGGCAGGAGGTACGGCAGAGCCCCAGCAAGCTTTCCTGCTTTCCTTCCTGAACTCGGGTACCAACTGGCCGGGACATTTGGGAGAGCTGGCCACCTTCTCTGCGTGTGTGTGGACTCATCCTCTCAGACTAGGGTAACCCCTGGGGCCTTCCCCTCACAGCGCTTTAGAAACAATCTTTTTTTAAATCATAATTTTCCAAGCATGTGGGCTTAGGTGCTGAGGGAAATAAACACAAAGTGGAGCGGGATTGCTCAGGGGCCTGACTTAGCTATCTGGCCAAATCCCACCCCCACCACCCAAAATCCCCGGGGTCTTGAGCAGATTCTATAAACCTCCTGATCTTCTGGTCTGAAGGTAGTGTGAGGTTAAGAGAGTAGGTCAAGTTCCTGGCATGAGGTGGGTATCCACAGGGCAACTGACCTTGTCTAAAATCTTCAGGCCACTTTACTTTAGGAATTAGGGATGGTGTTTACTTCCCAGGCAGCAAAAGGGAACGAGTCACCAACACCAGCACCAGAGAGAGAAAGGAACTTTTTTTTTTTTTTTAACCCTCTCTTTCTGTCCTTCCTTCGCCCTCCCTGTCCTATGACCCCTGGCCTCCGCAGCTCTCTCCAGTTGGGCCTAGGCCCTGGTCCCTTGGCAGCCCTGCTGGGGCTTCCCCCTGCCCTTCTCAGTCTCTGCTTCTCTGTCGCCCTTCCTTTTGCCTCTCTCTGGGTCCCCTATCTCCCAGGCTGAGCAGAGGGAGACTTATGGGGAAAGGCAGGAAGAAAAGCTCCCAGGTCCCCTCTGGATGCTGTAATAATCCCAGAGTGTAGGGAAGGACTCAGAAGCCCAAAGGAGTGGTCTCTCTCTCCCTCCCTGCACCCTCCACATCCTGCCAGGCCAGAGACACCTGGCCCAGGCTCAGCTCTGCGCAGGAATGGCCGCCACAGACTCCTGCGGCCGGGGGGAGAGGCGTGGCTGGGACCCAGGACAGCGCCCTCGGCGAAACCACTTCAGGTGTGAGCGGTGGCCCTGGCTGGCGGAGCACGAGAATGCCATGAAGTCCGTCCGCATCTACCTGTATCCACTCCCTGGGCGATCCAGGCCATCGCAGGCTTTACACGCTGTCAGGACAATGACAACACCCAGATTTATATCAGCAGGGCCCCCGCGTTCCAGATCCATAGCCACCAACCTCCTGCTGGACACCTTCCCCTGGTTGCCTAACAGCCTTCTCAAACTCACCACGAACAGCACAGAACATGGTTCTCCCTTGCCCTCCCCTGCCCCCTCATTTGCCGCCTTGAGGAGGTCACCACCATACATATGGCAGAAGCTCCTCACTGGCCTCCTGCTTCCCCCACCCAGCAGCCAGAGAGAGCTTTAAAATATAAACCAGATCACCCTGTTCTGCTGTTTAAAACCCTCCAGCATCTTCCATTCACAATCGGACTAAAATCCAAATCCCTTCCTAGGTCTAGGAGGCTCCCCATAGTCCGGCTCCTGCTCACCTCTCCGGGCTCATCTCACACCACCCCCTCCTTGTTCTCTTTGCTCCATCCTGATGCACCTTCTGTCTGTTCCTCCAGCAAGGCAGACCCAGTCCCACCTCAGGGGCTCTGCATGCGCAGTCCTTTCTGCCTGGAAAGCTCTTTCTCCCAGATTTCCCCCACATCTGCCACCTGCTCATCATTCAGATCATCTCCTCCAAGGTGCTCTCCCTGACCCTATCCACACGCACCCCGGCATCTCCAGCTGCCTGGCACAGAGCAACCCTGGATACGTATCTGCTGAGGGAATGTGTCAGAGAAGGTGAGGACTCTTAAAGCTGCAGGGTGGAGAACACGGCATGTGGCTCTCTGGTTCCCTGCCATCCCATCCTCCCTCCCCTGGGCACCATGAACTTGGTCATGGCGCTGTGGCTGCAGCCAGTGCCGAGGTCCAAGAGGCGTCCTCTCTCCTCACAAACCCTGTCTCACAGTCCCAGCCCTGCCTGTCATGGCCACGTGGCTTCCGTGGCCAGCGTCACAGCGGAGCTGGGCATCTGACAGGGGCGAACAGCTCCAGGGTGATGGACCATCCCTCCCACTCCTCGGAACAAAGAAAGAAACCTTCCAAGTCCAGGGCCAACCAGAACAAAGGAGGTGGTGCCCAAGACAACCCACAGGGGAGCCTACCCTACTGTCATGAGGTTTTAGACCCCTAGTCCGTCCACATACCATCCCCTCACTTCATTTTTACAGCTGAAGAAAGCCTCTGGAGGGGGAAAGACCTATCCAAGGTTGCACAGCCAGGAAGTGGAACTGAGATACCCTTCTAGAGCCCTAACTTCAGGCAGGGCAAATTGCACTGACCTACTCCAAATATGGGTAAGTTTCCCCTGTATTGGTGCCTCTCAGCCTAATTTCCGGGGGTGGGAGAGGGGCGGGCAGCAGCTCCAACAGCCCACAGCTGTCCTGGCCTCTGGAACAGGCAGCCTGTCCTCCAGAGCACCCCCTCAGCAGGTAGCATGCTGCAACACTGCCTGACGGACCCCCTACTTTCCTCCTGAGCCAGGTTCCTCCCAGCAGCCACAACGGGCTTCAGAAAACAGACCTGATCCTATTGTTCCTGCTTACGCCTCCTCCCCAGCTCCCTTCTGCTAGTAAGACCCAAATCTCCAGGCTGCCTGCAGGGCCATGCACTCTCCTGCCTGCCCCCAGCAGCCTCGCCTCCACTGTTCTTCCCCTTGCTCATCCTTTCTGGCTACATGGTCTTCTTGGTTCCTTCAACTCCTGCCCCATGGTCTTTGCTCATGTAGTTCCCTCTGCCTAGAATGCTTTTCCCTCAACCCCCTGGCCTTGGCAACTTCTGCCCATCCTCCAGACTGCATCTCTGACCCTCCCAGCCCCTGCCCGACTGTGAGGCCTCCCTGCTAGACACTGTGTGAAACCTCTCCTTGGCAGCACTCACTACACTCTGTGTGTGTGTGTGTGTGCGTGCATACACGCACGCACAAGATTAGTGATGATCTCACCCTGCACCGTCCAATACAGTAACCACTGGCCAGATGGCCTATTGAGCGCTTGAAAGGTGACTAATATGAATTCAGATGTGCTGTAAGTACAAAATACCTCCTTAATAATTTTTATATTGATTCCGTGTTGAAATGACAATATTTTGGATATACTGGGTTAAATAAGATATATTACTAAAATTAATGTCACTCATTCGTTTTACCTTTTTTAATGAGGCTATGGGAACATTTAAAATTACATATGTAGCTGACACTTGTGGCTGGCACTGTATATCTATGTGACTGCAGTGAGCCCGTCAGTGCTTGCCTCCCTCACTCCCTCCGTGCAGACTCCCAGAGATGCCCAGGCCCCAGTGCCTTTGAGGTCTTGCCATCACAGGCACTCAAAGCACATGTGCTGAAGGATCAAATGCCAGGTCACCCATCCCAATTTCAGGAAGGGGAAGCGATGCAAATGAGCCACCTGATCTCGATGCTGGCTTCAGCCCCCATCCCACACCCCTACCCACACACCTTCTGCCCAACAAAGACCCAGGCCCAGATGTCTGGACTCGAGAGGCTTGGCCAGGACCAGCAGAGCCAAATGTGCAACGAAAGGACAGCCTGGCATTCAATGAGGGCAAGCAAAGCCTCTCTCTCTCTCTCTCCTCCCCAACCCCCTCTCTCTCTCTCTCTCAAATATCATTTCTCACAGTTTGGAATGAAACCCATTATTCCCAATTAACCTGCTGTGAACCCACAGTACTTGCTGGCTTGCCCATAATTATGCATCCATAGTAATAGCTAAAGTAAATTCTGGCGGTCTCAGCTAACACCAACAACTCCTTTGGGAAAACTTTCAAAGATGCCATGTCCTTGGTTCCTTATCTAAAGCTTCCCTGCCCTGTTTTGTTTCACTTTATTTTTTATGCTTAACGTTTGAAAAGAAGGGATCCCAGACCAGAATAGCTCCATCCCACTGCCAGGTCATTGGGTGAGACCTTAGCAGTGCTGTCCCCGACCTTCCCACATACCCCATTATGCCCCCCGGCAGAATGGGAGCCAGACAGGCAGCATCCAGACCATGCGGGTAAGTCACACACAGCTAATTTTTGCAATTAGCCAGGGCTTCTAGAGGCTCCCTTCACCCTGCCATCTCAAGAGCTAGGCTTTGCAAGTCCACAGAAAGCATAAATCTCCCGCACAGTTTATTTTAGGTTGTCAGATGTAATATCCTTAGAGACCGTCTTCCCCCAAAAATCCAGAAGGAAACCTAACTTGTCATTTTAAATTAAGTGTGGCTCCTTTTGGTTATCTTTCTATCTAAAAGCCTGCACCAAAGATGCGGGGGCCTCTCCCCTAGGATCACAATAATAATAACAGTGGTAATAAGGCTTGAGTCAAGAACTGGGGTGGGCAACAGGGAGAGATGGGGCAGGTGGAGGGAAACCCAGAGAGCACAATACTTCCTTCTGGATGCCTCTTAACCGACAGGGGTCTTGTCCAGAGAGGAAAGCTCGCTGATTCCCAGCTTTTGCAGAGGAGACTGCTTAAGAAGACAGTGAGTAAGTGGGGGAAGTGTGTGCAAGATGCTAATAATATGCTCTATTGAGGGTCATTTCTTCCTCCCATTCAGAGAACAGTGCCGCTAATGGGGAAAGCTTTGATGGCAGACAGTCGGAACTGAATCAACACAGTGACCCTGGTGGTTCGGGTCCCAGCTTCCTCACCTACTAGATCTCTGGGCATACATTTGGCTTCCTGTCTATAGAGTAGAGATCAAAACTTTCTTGCAAAGTGAGTTAAGCTGTAAGGATAAAATGAGATAATTTTTTGCAAGTGTCTAGTAGCTTATGAATACTGTATAAATGTAAGGGATTCGAATTATTATCATCCCTTATACAATGAGATGGGGTGGCCACAGGGGCTCTGAAAAGCACTTGCATTGAACACTCTGGTGCCCTTGACCCCAGTGCTGTGGGGGTGGGCTGCTGAAGGCCCATCGCTCCCCATGCCTACCTCCCACCCACTCCCCAAGAACTGTCCTCAGCTGACTTAAGCCCCCTATCCAGGAGCTTTAAATTCCCCTTCCTGATAGCTCTTAGTCAACGACTGACCAGTACAAAAGGCTGGCCCACTCCCACCAGGGGATGACTCTGAGTTCTGGTTCAGACTCCAGAACCTTCCCCAGTGGGACAGGCCACATCTAGGCCTTACCTGAGGCCACATCCTTGCTCAGCTCCTTCCCCTCGCCTCCCCTGTTTCTCTCCCTCCCTCTCAGGTTTCTTTCTGAAGAGCCTTCCCAAGGATAAATCACATGTTCTTAATCCTTGTCTCAGGCTCTGCTTTCTGAGGAAGCCACTGAAGAAGGCTCCTTCGAAGCAAAGGTGCTCCTCCTTCAAAGTCTCTGGCACTGCTGTGGCTGCTGCTAGAGTCTGGGTGACCACAGTGCAGAGGAGGACACCATGGCAGAAGCTCAGCTGGGAAGGGGTACAGACGGTGTTCCTGCCGGACATCTCGGGCCAGGCTGCACAGGTACTCAATCAGTCAGAGAGGAGGCCAAAAAGACGAGAGGAGCAGAAAAGACAGGTTTGGAAAGAGGATTGAGCTCCCCACAATGTGGGGGGCAAGGCCTTCACCTCTGGGACCCTGGTCCTGCTCCTGTACCACCAGGGCTGATGGAAGACGGTGAGAAAGCCCCTTGCCACAAAGCGCCCTGAGATTCTGAGAATGGAGAGGACTGCGGGTCCCTCACCGGAAATGAGGCTGGGCTCTGTCCGGAAAGCAGGGACCCTAACCTTGCACCACCAAGTGTTCGGCATGTGGGGGTCTCTGGAGAAGGGCATGGAGTGGTGGGAGGAGGGGAGGGCCACCCTGTCCAGGTCTCTTTTTCTAACCCAGTAAGAAGGCCACACAGAGACCTCCTCCTCCAGGGCGGAGAGCACCCCCACGCTAGCCCACCCTCTCCTCCAGGAGGGTCACAACCTGCAGACTCCTCTTCCAATCCCCCACCGCCAGCCACCCACTCCCACCTTCACACCATTTGTCAATAGCTCCTTTCACAAGGTCATCATTACCCACTAATTGTCCAAAATCTCATTCCCTCATCCTTCTTGGTTAAGGATTGATTTAAGGAATGAGTTCAATATCCCTGCCATCTCCAAGTGCTTATTAATTCCCGGCGCCTCCAGCTCCCCTCGCAGAGCCCCGCTCACCTCGCGCTGCTTCCCCCCTCCCTGATTGGTAAAGCCCCGGCTTGTAGGCCTGCAGGATGGGAGGCCTAATGTGCACTAATCAATCATTACTTCATGCGGCTGGCAGAGTGACGGATGGCGGCGCTGGACGGCATGGCGAGGGAGATGGCCCTCCGCCTCCTCCCGGTCCAGGCTGGAGTCGGAAGTTTGCTCTGCGGGAGAATGACTGCACCTTCCTCTGAGCCGGCAGGGAAGAGTGGAGACCCAGGACATCAGCCGGAACCAACACATGCCTGCCCCTGGCCCTGCCTGCCTCCCTCTCGGTTTGTCCCAGGGCTGGAAGGCCACCCCGTCTTGTCCCTCATGGGCCGGATGTCGCCCAGCCTATAACCACCACCCCAACACACACACACATCCATCCACTCTCCAGCCTGCTCTGTGGCCTAGGGGGCAGACCTGCATGGACAGCATCAATGGGCAACCTTGACCCCTGCCTCTGCTAGCATCCAGCCAATGGGGAGTCCCAGCAGCAGGTGGGAGGGAAGAGAATGAGGCCAGGCCAGTCATCAGACTGACCCTTCCCTGCAGGGCTGCCTCAGGCTGCCTGTGTTCTAAAGGTCCCAGCTCCTGTCAGGTGACCCTCGCCTGCCCCCCCACACACACCCTTTCTCTCTGCCCACTGGCCCTTCCTTGCCCCTTTGGGTCTAGGGCTGGAAACAGCCCACTGCCCCTCAGCCCAGGGCTACACCTCCCTTGTGCCTTCCCCCTGTTCTGCCCACAATTTGTAAGCAGTCCTTCCTTCAACTCTCCTCAAGGGACCCGGCTCGAGCATACCACCTGTTTCCCGCTGGAACCCTATCAGAACCCTGCCCAATATACCTCATCTTACCAGTGAGGAAACGGAGGCCCCGGGTGGACCAGGGCTTGTCCTAGCTCACATGAGTTGATGGCAGGGCTGGCTCCAGAACTCAGGTCCCCTGACTGTCTAATAAGATTTTGCCCTCCTACATTCTGCATGGAGCACTGGGTGTTATGCACAAACAATGAATCATGGAACACTACATCTAAAACTAATGATGTAATGTATGGGGATTAACATAAGAATAAAAAAATTAAAAAGTTAAAAAAAAAAAAGATTTTGCCCTCCTGACAGCTCTGCATTCCTTCCCCGCCCCTGCCTAACCACAGTTCACGCCTCTTTTTATTTGGGCCACACCGGGAGAAATATGTTCAAGGCGCCACTGGGGCTCATAGAGCCTGTCCCTGCCAGAGACAGTAACATCAACTCAGTGCAGACGCTCCCCTCCTCGGCCCCTTCCAGATGTTGGGGCATCCACTCCAGTAGCTCTGTGACCTGAGACATTTTTCCTAGTTTTTCTATTTGCCTCCTCGGGCAACAGGGCAACTCCTACTGAAAATGCTGAGCCCTAGGCCACATCCAACCCCTACCAATTAAGAGATTGGGAGACCCAAATTTCTAGCAAAGGCCTCTCTCTTTTTACCTAAGTCCTTCATTACAGAAGATGAGTATGTAGTCAATGAGTTTCTATTCCAGCTTCTTGAGAGACCAGGGACTAAGCTAGGCCCTGGAGTTTGTCTCGTAGGGCACATAAAGAGCCAACTCCGGCTAGCAGAATGAAATAGGATCTACAAACCTGAGGCTGAATAACTGACTCCTCCCCTCACTGTCCCACGGGGTGGAGACCAATGAGGTCTAGAGGGACAACCCCAAGCCCTGGGAGTTCTTTGGGAGTGCCAAGACCCGCCTTCCCACTGAGACCCACGGGAGCCCTCCCATTGCAGGGGGAAGACCCTGGCCACCTACTCTGCAGAGTCTGCAGACACTTTGTCGCAATCAACAGCCCATCCCTGCAAGTGAAGCCAGTATTCCCTTTGATTGCCAGGGGCCTCTCCACTGGAACAGTCCTCCAAGGGGCTGGCATGCCCTCCCCGAGGCCTAAGACACGGGTGTGCTTGCGCACTCTTTCCCTGAGCCAGGGTCCTCCCCCTGGGCACTTGTCACAGGTCTCCCACTCGGGGCCTTGTGGTCTATTCTTGGCACCTCCTTCTGGCACCTCCTTCTTGGCTTTGGGATGGGAACCCAAAGAAACTGCCAAGTTCACATTACCTGGCTCAAATCCAGAAGTCCTATTGCATTGCCACCTTCAGGTGGAATAGGCAATCACCCAAAAAGGCTCCCCAAAGGTCAGAATGAGGCCAGAGATTGGAAAGGGGCTGAAGTGAGAGAGATAGGATCACTCTATTAGAGACCTCTGGGAAGTGCCCAATCCCACTTCCCCTCTTAGAAGGGAATGAAGCCTATGCCCCGAGTTTAATCGAGAAAAACTGGCCCCAGTGAATTGTGGCAGGTGTATGAGAGAGCCTCTGGGCTGGAGATCCAGAGACCTGCATCTGTAGCCAATCCTGCCACCGAGCCCTTCCCCATCCTGGACTCTTCTGTCAAAGAAGGGGGTGGATCAGTTCAGCCTTACTGCTGTAAGTGATGTGACTGTGCATTTTTCCCGGGGGAAGGAAGAGTGGTGGCCTAAACCCAGGCACCGCACTCCAGACAACCAGAATTACATAATGCCCTTCCAGAAATAGGCCCCCGGGGAGGAACCCCGGCCAGCCTCACCTCTGGGTCTGCTGTTGGAAGAAGTTGCTCTCAAGCGCTCAGTCATCCCAAAAGGAGTCAAAGCCTTCAACCCCCAACAGAGGCATCCTTGGCCAGCCTCCCCTCTCTTCTCTAGGCCATCCTCTTTCAAGCCTGCATTATCTAGAACTGCACAGTTCAACCTGGTAGCCAGGTGTGGCTATTTAAACCTAAGTTAACCAAACTCAAATAAAATTTAGAATTCAAATCCTCCATCACACGAGTCACATTTCAAGCGTTCAACAGCCACGCACGGCCAGTGGCTACCGTAATGCACAGTGCGGATCCAGAACATTTCCGTCGCTGCAGAAAGTTCTTTCGGACAGCTCTGACCGAGAAGCTAAACTTTGTTTCTACAAAGTGCTTCCTCCAGTGTCCCTAAGTCCTTCCGGCTACAGAGTCAGCCCACTTTCTCCGGTCCTCTGCTCTGGGGAGGATCCTAGGTGGTTCTGAATGGGGATTCGCCACAAGTGACCATGGCGTAGGCCTTCCTGTCTGCCTGGCCCTGGACACTCAGTCAGCTGCCAGAACCTGAGAAAGACACAGTCAAGCTAACCATCATCGGGCATCTGAGGCAGGTTATAGACATTAAGCTCCAAACAGTGTCAATGATCACCTCCCCCCTCCCCATTCAATCTGTTCCTTGCTCATTCCCACTGTTCAAGGATGCCACAGCTTATGAGGGGGGTAGAGGAGAAAGAGCCAGAGAACATTTCAAGATTCGGGAGATTTCTACCAATGTGATTCAAGGGAGCTCAGCCAACCCCAGGGATCATTTCGGGGTCCTCATCTTCCCAGAAATTATCCATATACGGGGCTGGGGAAATCCCCACAAGGGGTTAAAAGCCAAGAAAAGACCTTCTCTGACAGCACAGAAGCCTGGCAGGGGTGGGGGCAGGGTAGCAGGAACCAGACAGCTGAATGGTTTATCCAGAAATTACAAGAGGCTTTTAAAAGTAGAAAACTTACCATATGTCAAGCCTATAATGTATAGACAATAATTATTTTCCACTGCGTTTTTTGGTCTTTAATTTCGTGGTGACTATCCCCTCTTACATCAAGCATTTGAGCATCACTTTTCTCTTCACTTAATATGCAACGGTAATCTTTCTGTTCTGATGTCACATAGTCAATATTCTGTACTCTGGTTCCAGGGCGGGGGGGGGGGGGGCTGAGGGGACTGTCACATTTTAAATTAGTAACAGCTGTGTTTTGGGTTTTGTTTTGTTTTTTTCACATTCACCTCCACTGATGCCCTGTAAATATCATGAGCTCCAAAATGCAACACGGGGCGCCCTGCCTGCCCAAGTCCCCAACTCATTGGTCTTTTTGAGGGCTCTTCTCTGAGGATGTGCCTCAGACAGGCCAGAGAAGGGAGCCCGAGCACCCGTCCAGGCCCCTCCTCGTCCACAGAGGACACAGGGGCCTCCCCATGAAAATCCGTGCTTCCCACTAACATCCCCTTTGGGGTGGGATCCACACCAGTCCATTTAGATCACCACCCGTTCTCAGACACTGCCTTTGCTTCTGCTGCAGATGTGAAAGAGTGGACAACAGTCAGGAAGGCGAGGCACCCAAGGCAGAAAAATTTAAGGCGGCCCTGGATCTCAGGCGCCTACTCCGCCCTGGCAGACCCTGAGAGCCAGCGACTCCTTCCTTGGTTCGGCCCTAGGCGCTTCGCCAGCCTCAGCCAGGTCCTGGCCCTCCACAAGGACCAGCCCCTTGTAGGTCTGAGAGTCAGAGCCAGGAGAGAGAGATGGGGGGTTTGCGGGGGGTAGGGGGGGGCATGGGGATTCCACACCAAGAAGAAAGAGCAACTGAGGAACAGAGTTCATTAAAATGCTTCAAGGGACTCCAAACTGTGAGAATGTTGTGTGTGTGTGTGTGTGTGTGTTTTGAAGACAGGAATTTAGCAAGAAATCAATCAACACACATGCTGATAACTTATTCCATGACAAAAAGGAAACAAAAACCCCATAAATTCCCACAGCCTTTGGGTAGCCAGTGTCTGCTGCCACTAATTAATTTTCTAGAACTTTCGCTCTCCACATATCTCAGAACATAGTCAATCTGTCAGCCCCAGGAGACATTGCCAGCACCCACTGTAGGGGGTTGGTGGTTCTGGATCCTCCGCCACACAGCAGAGGAGGGGAGGAGAGGAGCCCACAGCAACCTTAGGCTCCCCCATTCTGATCTGCTCTCCTACAATATACCTGCACCTGTTCCAGCCAAGAGAAGCAGCATGTTAGAATGCAGAACAGGGTGTGCAACAGGGGAAAACCGTCCCCCTGCCTCAGTTTCCCCAAATATAAAATAAGAAGATTGTACTCAATCTGGTTTCAGATTACTGAATTCATGTTATCCTGCCAAGCATTAAAGCCATGAGGGTATTTGTCTAATCCGTAAACTTCTGGAGGGCAAGAATTGAGTCTTATTCATTTCTGTCCCCTACCCCCACCCCCCAATGTATAGTGCCTAACACTGTCTTACACACAAAACTGCCCAATGAAGTGTTCCCCGATAGCCTTCTACTCTCCCAGTTGCAGCCTGTCTGCCATCACCAGACCAGGAAAAGGTTTCCAAACCGTAACTGGTGGGAGGCCTCTGGCCCGAGAACCTCACTCCTGAGAGTCCCTTCTTCCTGCCAACTGTCCAAGCTCATTGGTATCTTCCCAAAGGAGCAAAAACAGACATGACACTTGACCCTGTGAAGTTAGCCCCACGGCTGAAAATTTCAGATTAAAACCCCAGATAGTCCATGGGGCAGGCATCTTCCACAATCTGAGCCCCAAAGGAACAAGCAAGTCAGTGTGAACGAGGACCCTCCCCTGACCCGACTATTCTGACAGGATGTAAAGGAGCTAGAACATTCTCTAAGATTCCAGAGGGGATCAGTAGGCAGTGAGGTTCCAGGCAGTAGCACCCTCAGTTGGCACCTGACATTCGGCTCACCTTCCAGTGTGGCCTCCCTGGGAAGGTGACCTGATGGGAAGCAGCCTCTCCATGTCCCCTCCCAGAGCACCTGAACCACTCCCCCTCGAGCCCCCCCACCCCAAGCCTCGCAGAGTGGGATGGGGATGCTTTTCTCCTTCACAGGCACCCAGGAGCCCTCACTCACCTCACAGGCAGGAGGACACAGTCTCATCTTCCTCCTCAGCATGGCTTGTAGTTTCCTTTTTTATTCATTTATGGGTTTTTTTTAATTTTCTATTTCCTCAAATAGCGTGTGCCTAGAATGAATACCAGGCTCTCTCTGGCAGGGAAAAAAGGAGCATGGAGGGGAAATGTGAGAGCAGTAATCCATTGTAACACTTTAGGGGAAACTGCAAGCAATTTCCATTCTATTGATCCTCCCTGGGCATCAAAGCCACACTCAGTTTATTTGGAAAATTAAATTCTGGAGCGTGTAGCATGAGGGGGCTCTAGTTAAGTTGTCTTCCTCTACGACCATAATTTAATTATGATCTCACACTGACTCTCCATTTAAATACAGTAGAGGAACGGAGCACCCGGGGAGGCTCCCTGGTCCCAGCTCTGGGGGGGGGGGGCTGGCCATAGTGACCCCACACCCACCGCAGAAGAAGAGCCCTGTGAATCTCAATTACTCTCAGCTGACCACTCATCAGCACCTCAGTCTGCTGCTCATTTACATTTTTACTTATGCAAGTTTTAACAGAATATATTCATTAAAATGTTAATGATTGCTAAATTAACCTAATTTGTAGAATGTGCTCCTTTTCCAAAGGTCAGATTTTGATCTTAGCAAACATTGTTATTATTAGAAACAAAGTAAGATTACTTAGGCACAAATTGGATACAATGTGTTAAGATATTCATTTAGGGGAGAAGCTAAGAATCAAAGCTCAATATGTCTGATTCCAGAGTTGAGTGTGGTACTCAGACTTTGGAAGTTCACAGACAAGTAAAATTTATGCACAGTTGTCTGCATGAGCGTGTACGCATGCGTGCGCGCACGCACACACACACACACACACACACACACACACGAGATGTCCTGGCAGATCTGACAACTTTTAGCCACATCCTCTTCTTGCAGTCATCTTCTATTATCTTCTACTATCATCACAATTTCACGAACACTAGGGATATACGATGACAATCTTAAAATATAGTCCTTAATAGTCAATAAATTTAGC
This sequence comes from Mirounga leonina, assembly GCF_011800145.1. Classification (NCBI taxonomy): domain Eukaryota; kingdom Metazoa; phylum Chordata; class Mammalia; order Carnivora; family Phocidae; genus Mirounga; species Mirounga leonina. Next base: position 40,556,318 of record NW_023270839.1, read on the forward strand.
TTCTTGAAGAACTCCCTACCTTGTTTTCATTTTCCTAATCTCATCTGTGAAAACTTGGTCACATTCTAGCCCAGGTCCCCAGACTGCTCTTGGCAATGCCTGGCATAGACTGGTTTTTCTTGACTAAGTTTTTTGTTTGTTTGTTTTTGTTTTTTTAAATAGGCTCCACACCCAGCATGGAGCCCATTGCAGGGCTTGAACTCATGACCCTGGGATCAAGACCCTGAGATCAAGACCTGAGCTGCAATCAAGAGCCAGACGCTTAACCAACTGAGCCACCCAGGTGGCCCTCATCACCAAATTTTTGTTTAGGCGGATGCAGGCAGAGGGTGCTCTCTCTGCTTGTTGCTCCTCAGCCCAGGTCACTGAGTGCAGAGCTCACTCTCACAACAGTCCAGAGGAACTGACCTCTCACGTCTTTTGGGTTCCTCCACTGTTGACCAATTTGCCCCCCAAACGAGATGGAGTCCCACTAACGTTTTCCTAGGGGAACGTCCTCTGGGGCAACCAGCCAAGCCTACTAGCCTGAGTCCCATGAAATCAGCACAGATCCTGGCACATGGTAGAGTCTCACTTAACAGTTGTTGGATTCCAGTGAAAAGTAAATGCGTGGCCCCCTCATCCACAGAGGAGCCCCCCCATACTTCCAGCCTCCTCTTCTGCAAGGCAGCCCCTCTCAAGACAACCAGCACCTAGAACAGGGAGGGAAGCAGGCATGCCTTCTAATGCCCTCAGACAAAGGTAAATTGAGTCTTCCATTCCTCATACCCCCCACACTCTCACTGGTCCTGAGATTCTTTTGAAAGAAATGACTTTTCTCATGCTCAACATGGCTTGGCATCAGGGAAATCCAAATCAAAACCTCAATGAGATACCACCTCACACCAGTCAGAATGGCTAAAATTAACAAGTCAGGAAATGACAGATGTTGGCAGGGATGCGGAGAAAGGGGAACCCTCCTACACTGTTGGTGGGAATGCAAGCTGGTGCAACCACTCTGGAAAACAGTATGGAGGTTCCTCAAAAAGTTGAAAATAGAGCTACCATATCATCCAGCAATTGCACTACTGGGTATTTACCCCAAAGATACAAAAGTAGGGATCTGAAAGGGTATGTGCACCCCGATGTTTATAGCAGCAATGTCCACAATAGCCAAACTGTGAAGAGCCAAGATGTCCATCAACAGATGAATGGATAAAGAAGATGTGGTGTATATATATATATATATATATATACACACACAATGGAATATTATGCAGCCATCAAAAGGAATGAGATCTTGCCATTTGCAACGACATGGATGGAACTGGAGGGTGTTATGCTGAGCGAAATAAGTCAATCAGAGAAAGACATGTATCATATGACCTCACTGATATGAGGAATTCTTAATCGCAGGAAACAAACTGAGGGTTGCTGGAGTGGGGGTGGGGTGGGAGGGATGGGGTGCCTGGGTGATAGACACTGGGGAGGGTATGTGCTATGGTGAGCGCTGTGAATTGTGCAAGACTGTTGAATCTCAGATCTGTACCTCTGAAACAAATAATGCAATATATGTTAAGAAAAAAAAAGAAGAAGATAGCAGGAGGGGAAGAATGAAGGGGGGGAAATCAGAGGGGGAGACAAACCATGAGAGACGATGGACTCTGAAAAACAAACTGAGGGTTCTAGAGGGGAGGGGGGTGGGAGGATGGGTTAGCCTGGTGATGGGTATTAAAGAGGGCACGTTCTGCATGGAGCACTGGGTGTTATGCACAAACAATGAATCATGGAACGCTACATCAAAAACTAATGATATAATGTATGGGGATTAACATAACAAAAAATTTTTTTAAAAATGACTTTTCTCACCCATTGTTGGTGCCAAAGGTGAGAAGGAATGGCAGATAGAGCCACAGTTCTTGATCTCCCAGGGAACATCAGCAATATTTGACAAGCTGACCAGCTCTCCCGAGCATAGAACTGTCATTAAGCCAAGAGGGAAATCATTATCTGATCTATAAATGATTACACAGGAGTAGGAACTGTCTCTCCGTTCTGAGGAGCTTGCAGAATCGGGATTTTAAACAGAGCTGCAAACTGGCGCAACACTCAGCTCCTTGGAGCGGCTGGTGTATTATTCACAGGGGGAAAAAAAATCAGAAGTTAAGGCACTTCGTGTGCTCAGGGGAAAAGAAAAGGTCTCAGGGACTCTAGCTATCAAAGGATTTCAGACCATGCACGGTGTCAGCCGGAAACTTAATTCAAAGGATAACATAACTATTTAGATCTTCTGCCTGACAGTTTGGGGGCCTGCAACTTGCTGAGGTCTTTCCACCAGCAAAATAAGCGACTGGAGTCAGAACTACAGGCAACTTGGGTCATTTAGCCAAAGACACTTCCTTTCCAAAGCTGGAGGCTGAGGGTCAGCCTACGAGGATGAAGCTATGGGTAGCAGTGGGGACCTGGACACGTCCTTAGCTGTCCCTCGCCCTTCCCTGGGAGAACTGATGAGAAACCAGTCGTAGAAACACGCTAGAGAGAACTCGGCATCAGTAAGAAACCATGCACTAACTCTCCCTACAGCAAAAGGGTGGGTCCAAAACTGTGGTGTTGAGCGAGAAAAGCTGGGAATGGAAGGTCTGTAGCACAACTAAATGTGTGTGAATTTAAAACAGGTGCTCGCAGAGAATGACACTATTCTACAATGATGTGTGCGTATTTTAGAACATATTCCAAACACATGAGAGGGGGTGACTGTGGGGGAGGATAATGAAGGTGAGGATGGAGGACAGAGAAAGCACACAATGGATGCCATGATATGAAAGAAAGGCCACACAAAGCCTGATGTTGACCATGAGCTACTGAGTGGAATTAACTCAACTCCCTGAACCTGCAGTCCACAAACAAGGAGAGAAACAAACCGAGGGCCAGAGAGCTAGAGACGGTGCTCTTCCAACACTAACGTGTGAACAAATGTCCCGAGGATTTGGTTAAAATGCAGCTTCTGAGCCCTACGGCTGCCACGGGGCCTGAAGTTCTGCATCACTCACAAGCTCCCGGGTGATAGAGAGGCTGCTGATCCACAGGCCTTGCCATGGGCAGCAAAGGCTTAAGAGATTTACCCAATATAAAAAATGAGCAGTGAAGTCCAAGTAAAAGACTACATGTCCAATATGGATAAATTTCAAAATAATTGCGCTGCCTGAAAGAAGATAGACCAACAAGAGTACATTATCATAATGTATGCTTCCATTTGTATAAGCTTCTAGAACATGCATACTAATCCTTGATGACAAAAGGCACATCAGTGGTTGCCTGGACATGGGGCTGGGGAGAATGGATGGATTACAAAGGAAACTTTTGGGGATAATGGATATAGTCACTATCTTGAGTATGGTGATGGGTTTTCCAGGCATATACATATGTCAACACTCGTCAAACTGTACACTTCAAATATGGGTAGGTTATTGTGCATCAATTATACCTCAACAAAGCTGAAAACAAACAGAAAAGGATCTGCATCCTTCCTCCCCACCCCTACCACACCAAAGATGCCCCGTTTGCATTTTAAGCTTCGAGGAACAGCTTCCTAGCTAGCCCACACTCCCACGGCTGGTACCCATCCCTCCGTCTCCTCTACCCCTCCCACCTGAGGCCCACCACCTTCTCACCCCTGCCTGCTTGGGAATCTGTGCTGACTCCACCCTTGTCCTCTCCTCACCCATCCCACCTCTGCCTCCCACCTGCTTCCCCCAACCCCTCTTGCACCCTGTCCTCTCTCCACCTTGCCATGCTTCCTTTTACTTCTCCCAAAACACCACCTTTCCACCCACTCTGGATCTCCATCTACAACGCTCACCCAACCCACCTCCGCCCCATCGCTCTTGCCTGGTGAACTCCTACACATCCTCCAGTCCCAGCTCAGGTGTCCTTTCCCCAAGAGACCACCCCCTGCCCAGGCTCCTTTGCTCTATAGCTTCCTAGAACCATGTTCCTTGTCTTCCACGCACATACACCAGTCTATCACCATGACTCACGCTTGCCTCTCCCACTGCACCATGAGTCCCGGGAGGGGGCGCCATGTCTCTTTTGCTCACCTCTGTGCCCAGTACCTAACACAAGGCTGAACACGTAGGATGTGCTCCATAAATCCTCATTTGTTGTGAGAGTGGTGAACCTTCCCAAAGGCCTTTGGCCATTGCTACGCAAAGACATTTCCAGATTTGGGGGCAGCAGTTCATTTACCCCCCTCCCCGTAGCCCCTCTCTGGTACTGCCCTGCCCTCTGCCAGCCCCAGCTGCAGGAGAGAAGATCCACCAGGAATGCAGGCTGATCTGCAAGTTCTCCCTCACGTCCAACCTGATCCTTAACCTTCCTTTCAAAGCATACTTTGCATAAAGTAAACAGCACATTGCCTTTTGTAGGCTTTTTTCTCTCCACAATTTCAACACCACTGTGTTTGGATGTAATTATTTCCTTTCTGGGCTTGTATCCCAAACTCTGGCAGTGCCGATGAGAGTGGGAAGATAAGTTTCAGAGGATGATCTGGACCCAACCACAAGTCCCCTCGGACAAGGCAGCCAAGCCTTGGGACTCCCTGCCAGGCCAGGGTGGCCCAGGGCAGACTCAGGAGACCAGATGAGGCCGCCCCAAAGATAGGGTGCTGGTAGGGAGGGGTCAGGTAACAGAGAGGCCAGAAGAGAAATGGGTGCCTCACAGGAAGCAAAGGTCAGGGCAGTGGGTCGGATGCCCAGTCGGCAGCCAGGCACCAGGTAGACCAGCTCATCGGACGCAGAAACCAGGCAACAGGGCTTTCCAGAGAGCCCTAGGAATTCAAGAGGCAGGGCTTAAAGGGTTGGCCGGCCAGGCATCAGAGATCCAGAGGGCTAGACTAACCCCAAACAGACCTCGAGCAGCCACCACTCCTGCCCTTCTCTTTGCCATAGAACTACCCCTTCCCATCAGCACGTCTGGTCATTTCCTGCCCAAATCCTGTCTGGATGTCAGGACCCCCTCAGCAGCTCCTGGGGTGGGGGAGGCAGCCCTCTGCACCCTTCCTCATACGTTCAGTTCTGCCTGGCCAGAGGGGGGCGTGGAAAAGAGTGAGGTGCACAGGAGCCCTGGACCCAGGGTGCTCCCTGACAAGCCCCGTAATTCTCAGGCTTCTCCATCACTTGAGATGGTACAGGGGAGGGAAGGAATCGCATGCACACACCCTCCGGGAGGCAGGGAGAGGGATTCATGGTGAGCTGCCCTTGAGGTCGATGGTGGAGCCCAGAGCCCAGAGTTTGTGGAGGAGAAGCAGCCCATACCTGGGCAGCCTGTGGCAGCTTCTATCCTAAGCCCCAAAGCGTGGTGATGCTGCAGGCATCTCTTCTCTACCCCTGTGTTGAAGGAGCTGGCATCATTCTCTGAAGGACATAGAGGTCACCGAACGTGGCTTCCAGAAAGGAGGATGGGGGACAGGGAGCAGGCCAGGTAGCTGCACATAGTGGGAGTTCATCCTGGAGAAAAGGCACGGAGCACCTGACGTGTATCTAGTCATGGGTGTACTCTCTGTCTCCATCACTAGGGGACCCTGCCCGTCACTGACTGGCGCTCACCCTGCTAAGCCAAATCCCTTGCTGAGCCCCCACCCATTCACACCATGGGTGCACGAGGAACGAAGCCCAAAGGTGAATTCCCCTCGTGCTAATAACAAAATGCTAACTGATGGACAGTTTATAAAGCACTTTCTCTCTGTCCTATTTGGCAGCTAGGACAGACATGATTATCATCCTTCTCCAATGAGGAAATGGGCTCAGAGAGGTTAAGAAACTTACCCAGTGTTGGGCGCCTGGGTGGCTCAGTTGGTTAAGCAACTGCCTTCGGCTCAGGTCATGATCCTGGAGTCCCGGGATGGAGTCCCGCATTGGGCTCCCTGCTCAGCGAGGAGCCTGCTTCTCCCTCTGACCCTCCCCCCCTCATGTACTCTCTCTCATTCTCGCTCTCTCAAATAAATAAATAAATCTTTAAAAAACAAAACAAAACAAAAAAGAAAGAAAGAAACTTACCCAGTGTCACAGAGCGATGGCTGAGCCAGGGCTTAAACCAGAGGCAACACCGGCTTTGAAGTAAATCCCATCTACATTTTAATCCTAGTTCTGCCACTTATCAGCTGTGTGACCTTGGGTGAGTTATTCAACCTCTCTGAACCCAGGTTCATTTCTTTCTCCCCTCTCCCCGCTGGGGAGAGGGAATGAGGGGTAAGGGGCAAAGGGAGAGAGAGAGCAGCCTCCACGCCCAGCACAGAGCCCCATGTGGGGCTTGATCACACAACCCTGAGATCATGACCTGAGCCAGAATCAAGAGTCGGATGCTTAACCGACTGAACCACCCAGGCGCCCCACACAGTTTCCTTTCCTAACAAATGTATTAATTACTATCAATCTCACAAGATAGGAGGGAGAATGAAAAGAAGGGAAATATATGAAAGTGACAGTACATAGAAAGCAGTTAATAAATGTTTGTTTCTTCTCTCTAATTCCAAATTTTCAAACATATTGTTTTGGGACAATTCCAACACGGAAGTTACAAAGGACTTTTCGGTGAAAAACGAAGCACGTTCTCGTTCTCGAGCGAAAGTAGAATCTAGGAACCTGTGTGGCCACGCATTTCTCTGTCTTCAGCCACCCAGACCCGGCAGCTCCTTCTTCCCCCTCCCCGGCCTCTGGCCTCTGTACAACAGGGCAAACAGAGCAGCACCCCCAGGTCAGGGTCACCCCCTTCCAAAGGAAAGGAAGCCAGCTCCCTGCCACTGGGCACATCCACCTGCTCTGCAGGGTCCAGTGGCCGAGTCCAGGTGTGGCCCGGAAGCTGGAAGTTCTGTCAACACCCCAAGCCTGGTCACAGCTGGCGTTTCACAACCAGGAACCAGCACCAGGGAGGCAGCTCCTCACACCCAATCTCTGCTCCGGGCAGGAGGGCCCCAAGTGGAGTGGGCGACAGGATAGCCATCTCCGGGACTCATGCAAAGCCCTTCCTCTCCCATCTATGTCACCTCACCCACAGTCCTGGGAGGCGGGCAGCAGAACCTCTGTCAGCCCCAGTTTGCAGGGAGGAAAATCACAAAAGATTGTCAAGGGTAGTGTGGCATGACCTCAAGAGACCAGAGCCCAAGTTTCTGTCACTTCCATGTCCGATTCCAGTGCCCTTTACACTGAGTCCCACATGCTCCCCGAGGACTCCCACCAGCATCAGACCTCAGCGTCCCGGTATCAATGTCAATTCCATGATATTTTGATAACTGAGCTGTGGTTATGTAAGAGAATGCCCTTGCTTTTAGGAAATACACATTTTAGGAATAAAGGGGCATCGCGTTTACAACTATTAAACAGTTTGGATACACGCAGACACACAAACACACACAATCACACACACACCCCGCAGGGTTTCTCAACCCGGGCATTGCAGACATTTTGGGCCAGATCATTCTGTGTGGGGGCAGGGGATGGGGGGGAGGGTTTCTGGGCATCCTACGATGTTCAGCCGCATCACTGGCCTCTACCTTATGGATGCCCGTATCACCCACCCCCCCAACTCAGGTGTGACAACAAAGCTATCTCCAGCCATTGCCAGAGGGGGGGCAAAATCCCTTCCTATTAAGAACGAAAGAGCCAGAAAGTGTGGTAAAATATTAACAACCTCAATTTTTGTAACATTCCTATAAACATGAAATAATTTCTATATAAAAAGTTCAAAATAGGGGCGCCTGGGTAGCTCAGGCGTTAAGCGTCTGCCTTCGGCTCAGGTCATGATCCCAGGGTCCTGGGATCGAGCCCCGCATCGGGCTCCCTGCTCCTCGGGAAGCCTGCTTCTCCCTCTCCCACTCCCCCTGCTTGTGTTCTGTCTCTCGCTGTGTCTCTCTCTGTCAAATAAATAAATAAATAAAATCTTAAAAAAAAAAAAGTTCAAAATAAATAAAATTCTATCAGCACTTACAATCTAAATAAAAGGCAGAAAGAAAAGACCTTGCCAGGTTACCAGCTCTCTGTCTCCACCCCAAAGGCCTTAATTCCCTTTGCTCCCAGGTCCTGGATCCCCCAAGTGAGTATTCACTGCGTGTCAGCCCGCTGAACCTTCCAAACAAATGTGGGCTCCTAGAAGCCCCCACCCTGAGGAGGGTGCTGGGGCGCCCAATCCACAGATGGGGAGCCCCAGGCCCTGCAGCTCCAACTGGGGCGGGGGGGGGGCCTTGAGCCCAGTGCACAGCCTCCTCTGTGGACCTGCTCCTTTGCTACCCACCCCCACCCCAGCACTGGCACATCTTCTCCCAGCCTCCACCCAGCACCACGTGGACCCCCTTGCAGAAAATCGAAGGTTAACCATCGCCTGTGCGTCTTTTCTTTATCCTCCTTTCCCAAGGGGGGTTGGGCAAAGTTGCCTTTCAGACGTTTCCAAGTCAGCAGATTTTACCTCCTGCCTTCGCCTTACAATCTGTGGTTATTCTGAATCAAACTGGCTAGCTGCCATTCGGAGCAAATTGGTTATCGGGGCGGGGAGGCGGGGGGAACACCCCAAACTTTTAAATAAATAAATAAATGAACTAACAAACAAATAGGCCAAGGAAGACAGTGGTGGAGGAGGAGTGGGGGACAGAAGAAAAGTACATTGCACAAATGCAAATTGGAATTATTTAAAAATGAAAAGTTACTTTAAATTATTTAACCTAATTACCACCTGCCTCTCCCAGGGAGACAGCCGCTTGTGTTCTTTTTTTTTTTTTTTTTAAGATTTTATTTATTTATTTGACAGAGAGACACAGTGAGAGAGGGAACACAAGCAGGGGGTGTGGGAGAGGGAGAAGCAGGCTTCCCGCCGAGCAGGGAGCCCGATGCGGGGCTCGATGCAGGGCTCGATCCCAGGACCCTGGAATCATGACCTGAGCCGAAGGCAGACGCTTAACGACTGAGCCACCCAGGTGCCCCCAGCTGCTTGTGTTCTGTCGAGCGGAGAGGATAAAGCAGAATCCTCTGGCAGGAGAGAGGGGAGGCCAAGTGAGTCAAATGCTCAAAACACCTGTGTGTCTGGGGTGCTGAGCGGGAGGGAGGCAGTGATACCCCCCGCAGTGAGAAAGGGAAGTTCGAGAAACATAATTAATGTGGGCATCACATTTCATGGTTTACAAAGCACTGTCTCATTTTTTTTTTTTTATTTAATCCTCACACCCACCCCAGGCTCCACACTGTAATCCCCCTGGTAGGCCCAGAATGGCAAAGGCCAGGAAGGGCTCGGCCCAAGGTCACAAAGCTAGGGAACAATAAACCCAAACCCGGGCCTGGAGGCCTGCGCTCCTGCACAAAGATGCGCTGAGGCCCTTTTCCCTCCCTGCTCTGCTGGGCCAACTTCCAGGGGGACCACCGGAGGGGACAGCAGGAGCTGGGGGCCTCCAGTCGGACAGACCCCAGTTCAGATCCTGCCTCTGCTTGCTTCTGCCCTGAGTGATTCTGGGAAAGAAACTTCACCTCCCTGAGCCTCTTTCCTCATGGGGAAGAGGAGGATGATCCTCACCTGGCAAGACTCTTGAGAGGGTTGCAAGAGACCGTGCAGCTAAGATACCTGACACTTAGTAGGTGCTCAATGATTGGGGCCCTTATTGGCTCCAAGGAACAACTAGGGAAGTCAGGTCATTAAATGTCCATCCTACCGATGAACTGTTAGTCCCAGTAATTCTCAACCAGGCTGCACATTGGAATCATCACGAAGCTTTGAAAATTCTCAAAGCCCATGTGGGTCCCCAGAGCAAGCAAATTGGAATCTCAGCCTGTTTAAGGCTCTCTGGGTGATTCCAACGTGAAGCCATGGTCGAGGACCTTTATGATACTCTGTCTCCATTTAGGATATACACATGAAGGTACACATTACTCTGTAGCTAGTAGGATTCGGGGTAGACACTAAGTGAAGCTTTTCTAAAGGGTTCTAGAAGGCAGATGCAAGGAATAATGTAGAATGTCCCTCTGTGGGGATTGGCAAGAGCAGCCCTTGGTGACTGAGGAAGAGCTTTCCAGAGGCCTTCCTCCAACATGTATGCAACCGAACTGAGCAAGGTCCCAGGTAGGTAGGATGGGCAAGGAGTGAGGGGAAAGAGGGAGTACATAGCACCGTTCAAAATGCCAGATAGCAACCTGTCAGAAATCCTTGCCCACCTGAGACCCCCCAGAGGGACATTCCAGATGATCTGACTGTTCCCACCCAACTTGGGATCTCAGGACATGCACACCATCCCCAGAGTGACTCCATTCCCCCACCCTGCATGGCACACTGAGATTCACAATACACTCTACACAGGCCCTGGGCACTACCCAGAACTTCAATTTCCTTTCTATTAATCCAGGAAGGGTCTAATTTGCATGTAATTTGCATAAATTTGCTTGTTTCCATTTAAGAAATACCCCAACTCCAAGCAGGTGAGATAAAATAAATTGGCTTATTTATTGTCCCTCCTGCTGCAATTGTATTCCAACCTAACATCTTGCAAGTGTTCACAGGGGAGATTTTTAACACTGCCGCCTGGAGAGGACCTGCTGATGGGGATGAAGACAGCCTGGCTGGACTTCCAGGGAGAGAGGAGTCAACGTTTCTTCCCCCAAATCAGGCCAGGGCTGATGGAGGGCTGCCTCAGAAGGAGGACCAGAGCACTGTCACTGTTTTTACCATAAACCCCCCAAAATAGCAAACCCTGTGTTGCTGTCCTGTCTTGCAGTGGGGACCACATTTCCTGTCTGAGCCCAGGCTGGAGGAAAGCCTGCTCTTCAAAATGGTCATTTTATTTATTATAGACACACTGTCAAGGCCAAAGCACAAAGGATTCAGCTGACTTGTAAGGTCCCTCCTGACGCTAAGCTCTTACACAGGGGTTTCAATTGATGCTTCGCGTCACATAGTTGAGTGCAAAAATCCATTATGTTAACAGTTGGCACCAGAATTCCTTAGGGAGGGAACTGTCTCTAGGGGGAGGAAAGACTTTGATGTACCCCTTGTGGGACCTGGAAGCTGAGGGTCTGAGATCACTGAAGCCAGCCAGCCAACCACAGAGGGGTGCCGTGGGGACGACACCATGAAGCAGGTGCTACAGAGAGGGAAGACCACGGTCTGCTTTACTCCTTCTAGAATGGAGAAAGGCTAGATGAGATGAGGCCTAGGAGTGACGGGGGACAGGAGGGGTGGGGAGAGGCCCTGAGGTCAAGATGGCTTCAGACCGAGCCATCAACCCAGTCCAGGTGACCCCTATACCAACCACTGTCAGGTCGCAGAAATCTGGAGGAGAGCATGGGCGTGGCATTGGAGCATCTCTTCCCTAGATCACTAGGATCTGGGAGACTCCAGCTGATGCCTGGGTTACACTCTTTTTTTTTTTTTTTAATTTTTTTTTAAGATTTTATTTATTTATTTGAGAGAGAGAGACTGAGAGCACATGAGAGGGGGGAGGGTCAGAGGCAGAAGCAGACTCCCCGCCGAGCAGGGAGCCCGATGCGGGACTCGATCCAGGGACTCCAGGATCATGACCTGAGCCGAAGGCAGTCGCTTAACCAACTGAGCCACCCAGGCGCCCTGGGTTACACTCTTAACAAGGAAACCTACTAAACAGTAGCTCAACAAATGTTGGGGTGCTTACTCTGAAAAAGGCATTCTGCTAAAATCTTCATAGCAATCCTAGGATATAGGCTTTAGAACTGTTCCAGTCCACAGAGGAGAAGGTTGAGGCCCAAGGTCACATGACTAGAAGTCACCAGGGCTAGGATTTGCCTCCACTTGTAAGGCTCCGAAGCACCACATTACACCAGATAAGCCTCTCAGCCATCCTGCAAAGCAGGGAAGACCAGCATGGTTAGGGACGAGTTTCAGTGACCCTAAGTGACTCAGCTGAGATCGCTGGCTGGCAGGTGAAGCCTTCTGACCTCAGCGTGGGCCCTTTCCACTGTACTACCCTCGACCGCCTTAAATATTACAAACATCAAATGCGCCTACGATTTGGTACTAGCTGTTCATTTGGCAAAATGGCATTTGGACGTGGCGTGATGGAGAGAGGGCTCTGGTTCAAGAAGACCTATGTTCCGATCCCTGCTCTGTCACTCTCTAGCTGCGTATACCATGTGACAAGTTACTTCATCTCCCTGACCCCCAGTTTCCTCATCTGCAAGACAGGGGGAGACCTCCTGTCCACAGGCCTCAGAGGATAATGAGTGTAAAGGATTTTGAGGTACAAGGCAGAGCCCTGAGCCCCCAGGAGAGAGACAAGTTTAGACAGGGGGAAAGAGGGAAGGGAAAGACTCAGTGTGACATCCCTCACCTACCCACCAGGCTCATTGGAACATTTCTAGCTCTCTCAGGGGGCACCCCAACCCCCCATGCCCTCCAGTGCTCCTCGTCAGAAGGTCATTTTCCACTCCTCCAAGTGGCCTCAATCCTAATATCTCTCCCCTTTGAGCAGGAAAGCATGGTGCGATGTCCCAGCGCATCTCTGCCAGTCTCTGCCGGGCCCCCACCCTGCACCCAGCTCCCTGGGAGCTATTGCTAGAGCCCATTCATAGCGCCCTGTCTTCAAAGGAGGAACAGCTGTTTGTTTTCTCCTCTGCTTCTTGATCCAAAGAAAGACCCAAAGGCTAAGGATTGGTGCTTCCAGAAACAATTAAATGGCTCACAGCTTCCCTCACCCAGAAGAAAGGAGTTGGCTTTGGAAATGAACACCCAAGCTTTTCACATCCTGATGGAAGGACAGAGGCATAAACCAGTCACCACCAACAACGACTAGTTCCATTTCACAGAGAAGGCAGCCGTGCCCCCAGAGATGCCAGTCTGATGGGGGAGACACAGCCTCTGCCCCCAGAGAGTTCCCTGTCTGATGAGGGAGACATGGCCCTGCCCCTGGGAGCTCCCTGTCTGATGGGGGAGACACAGCCCCTGCCCCCAGAGAGCCCTCTCTCTGCTGCAAGACATGCATCTGCTGCCCTAGGAACACACCATGCCAGACAGGAAAACCCAGTGCTTGCCCTCAAAGAGCTATCAACCTGAGGACGGAGCCTCAGTCTGCACCACCCCATTGGAGGTATCCCCAGTCCGAGGGAGGTTCCTAACCCCAAAGATAATATAATCCAGGGATCCTTATAAGACATTAGCCAAGCCAGAAATATAGAGGGAGAGTGCTGGGTCTTTTAGAAAGAAGTAGAAATGAAGGAGAGATGGAAGAAGGAGAATGAAGGAGAGACAGGAAGATAAGCCGGTGCCTCGCTAAACTGTAACTCAGCTTTCTGGAGGCAAACATGGCCCGCAACCTCCTTGTCTGCTGCTCCTACTCTGTTCTTCAGACGGGCACAGGGACCTCTCATCCTACCAAATGAGCTAGTTCACCAGGAAACACACCTTCATTTGAGTGGACGAGCGTCAGTGTTCATCTGAAAGAGAAAAGAGTGCTGGGATGCTAGACAGCATGGCCACTACGCACAGATACACACACACACACACACACACACACGTGCATGCACACACACCAGCCCCGCCGGGGGACACCCTGGAAGTTGAAGGGGTTGGGATGCTTGAGAGGGGCACGCAGAATATTGGTGCTCTTCAGTCTCCTCAAATTTCACGTCAACCAAGGTGCTCCCGTGAGGACCACATCTGGTCCTGACCCCTTTAAAATCACAAGTGTTTCCTTCCCAGACCCCTGGAGTCCCTGTGACTATTGAAGATGCCCATCCCCCCCTGCCTGGGTGAAGGGAGCTTCCTGCAGGGGAGGCTCTCGGGAGCCCACCCCACCCCATCACGGCACGCCAGCAACTGAGGAGGACCCTGACACATAAGCCCAGTTCCCTCACTCCAAGGATGGAGACCCTGCAATGGGATCCCCATTGCAGAGCTCCCCCCATGATCAGGCTGAATTCGACTCCATGTGAAACCACCTGCCAGGGCTCTCAGTGAATCACCCGCACACGCCTCCCTGTGTCCAGCTCTGCGTCCGTGGAGCCTGCCCCGAGGTACCAAGGAAATAAAACGTGGAGTCAGAAAAGCTGGCTTAAACCCTACCTTCTTAACGGGCAAGATACTTAACTTCCCCAAGCCTCAGTTTCCTCATCTTTAGAATGGGAGTGATGATAATAATAAGGTATGAGACTCCCAATAAAATCAGGAAAGAAGTCTGTTACCTGCTAGGAAGCCCTATGAGCAAGACTGTGGTGTGGTGATCAGTAGAGCCTTTGGGAGAGCCCCGGGGGTGGAAACCCATCCACAATACCCATCCCACCAAGGGCCTATTCATTACCCCGCCAGAGGGGCTGTTCCATGGGTCAGCACCGAGACAGTCGTGAGGACATCCCCAAACACTACATCCTTCCCTGGATCACCAGCACAAACCAGACAATCCCTGGATCAATATAAATCCTTAAATGCATTTCTATTTCCAGATTAGTATCATACGTTAATACATTATCAGTAGACAAGGGTAGGGCCTATGCTCAATATATCGTTTTAACATTTCATGAAGACCCTTTGGTACTTTTGGTTATGGCAAAAATCTGTTCTTTTACTCCAAAGCCATTACGATTCCGTATGTTGTAACCCATCCTCCCTCAGCTGTTCACGGTCCCGAGCTAAAGCAGATTCATTTTGTTAATATGGCTGCCCCCTGGGGCGCCAGGGTGGCTCAGTCGGTCAAGCGTCTGCCTTCGGCTCAGGTCATGGTCCCAGGGTCCTGGGATCAAGCCCCATGTCAGGCTCTCTGCTCAGCATGAGCCTGCTTCACCCTTTCCCCTGCTTGTGCTCTCTCTTAAATAAATAAATAAATACATACATACATACATACATAAAATCTTTAAAAAAAAATATGGCTGCCCTTATTCCATACCCAATGACTCCCTTAGCCTCTTCAGAAGTTTTTCATTTCATTCATTCTTTTGTGCAACAAAAAGCTGGTAAGCACCTACTACGGCAGCATGTTAAGCACAAGAGGTACAGTATTAAGCAAAGTAGGTGTCACCTGGGTTCCCCCAAAGGCAGAGCCTGAGCCAAAGGCATGCATGCAGGTAGTCTAATTGGGAGGCGATCCCAGAGGGTAGGAGACAGGGACAAGAAGAGTGAGAGGAGAGACCAACGACACAAGGACTCACTGTCGAGTTGGCCAACACGATACGCAGCTGGGCTCGCTCTGCTGGGACTCCTGAGGAGCAGCTCAGACGTGTCTACCCAGAAAATGAAACGGAGAAATATTTATCCATCACATTGTCTCCACTGTCTAGGGACAGCCACACTGGTGTCACCTCCTCTGCAATTCCACATTGGTATGTGGGTTCTGCTTGGGGTCTCTCATCTCAGTGTCAGAAAAGTCCTGGGGCAGGAAGCCAGAGGCCTGGGGCTGAGTCAAGGTGAGACCCTGTCAGATCACCCCTGTGCAAAGCAGGTCAAGGCCTGCGTGGAACTAGCTGCCACAGTGGGGGGCCGGAGTAAGATGCAGCCATGAGAGGCTATGAGCTGAGGCCCAAGAGGTACCAGTGTAAGCTGTGAGTGACAGAAGGAAGAGGAGCTCACCAGAGATAGGTGAGTGGCAAGAAGCACTTTCCAAGCAGAGAAAATGTGCAAAGGCCCTGAGGCCGGAGGGAACATAGAGTGTTCAGAACACTAAAAGGCCAGTGTAGCTGGCGCTCAGGGGGAGAACCAGTGGTGGGAGATGAGGCTGGGAAGGCAGGAAGGTGCCAGACAATTTCGGCCCATATTAAGGAGCTGGAAATTATCCCAAGAGAGATGGGAGCTACTGAAGGGTTTCAAGCAGGTATAGAGAGAGGTTCATTAAGAAATTTGTGTTTAGGGGCTCCTGGGTGGCTCAGTCGGTTAAGCATCTGACTCTTGGTTTCGGCTCAGATCTTGATCTCAGGGTTCTGAGAGTGAGCCCCATGTTGGTAAGAAAGGACTTGGTAGGCTGCCTCAGTGGTCCCGGACCCTTCCCAGCTTCACCTGTCCCTCCTGTGTTCTTGACATTATTCGTAAACTTTGATCCTGGGTAAGGTTCCTGAGTCATGAAAGTCTTATCTGATCATTCAATGTTTTGTGTCCTCTCAGCAGTCTCATCTCCAGCTTCATTAAATGCCAATTTTCTCTGCCTTTCAGGCCATTGTCTCTCACAGCACTTATGTTTTTACGTTCCAACTATATCTGTAAAGTCTCCAAAATTCCTTTGTCCTTGACTGCATCCTAATGGGTAGCTCAGAGACCCACATCCTACCAGCCCAGCAGGAGTTCAACGTCTCCTCTGGTGAGGACGCATTTTATAAATTCCCCCTGGGCCCTTCCCCTCGACAAGGCCTCCAGGTTTCTAGAAATCGTGCCCATAGAACAAGTTACATTTACCAAGAAATAATTAAAATAGTTTTCCCAACTTTAAATTAATCAAAGACATTCATAACTACGAGTCAAGAGCTTCTGACCAGCATGAAGCTACCTACCATGTGAACTTGACAGCATTTCAGATGAAAGCAGAGAAAAACGGTCTCAACATGGATAAATGTTGAACAGCAGATGGGAGGAGGATTCTTTTTGAAATTTTGGAAATACTTCTTAAAGGGATCCCAGGTTGGAAACCACTGCTATATATATATTCCTTTATTCTCATTCACTTTGTTCCTCATCTACCATTCCTGTGACCCTTCATAAAGCTCTTCGATTTTCCCCAGTTTATTTGCTCCCACCTTAGTACTTCCCCACCCACGTGATCTTAATGTCAGCAGCAAGCCTGAAGCTCACCATGAATATTGATTTTCAAATCCCATGTAAAAATGCAAATAACTGTCTCAGGAGTAACCCACTGGGTGTGACTGTGAACCGCCCCCTGCCATGGGCCCTTTTCTCTCCACCTGGATGTCCTCATAGCTTTGGGCCCCAGCAACCCTCTGTGTGGACCCAAGCTCAGCTTCCCATCCCTCTCTAGCCGGTATTCTCCAAAAGGAGGTAAACAAATAGATCCATGGTAAGCAAGGAGAAAAAAATTAAATCTTCTATTTGTATTACTTTATCGAGAAGGAAAAAATCTTTATTAAACACATAGTGTACATGGATAAGCAGCACATGTATATACATTATTAACCAATTTACACATATTGGAATGGAACTCAAAACTGTTCTTATGAAGAGCAGTGACAATCCAAAAAATGTAGATGTCACTGCTGAAAATATTCTCCCCATCCCCTCCCCTCTTCCCCATGCCTCCTATCCTCCCATCTCCAGTCCTACTGCCCTGGGTATTTTTCTAGCTGTCACCTCCCTCAAATCTCCACTCTTACCATCTGCTTCAGACCTCTGGCTTGCTCTCTGCCCAGTCTCCTGGACTCCTTGTGTACTCATTGGCCATCACCTGGGCCGGCACCCTGCTACCCAGGTGGGTTCCAGAGGCTCCCGTGCCCAGACCTGGCTCCTGGACCCTCAGCCCAGCTCAGAGCCCCGGGTCTCTACTTACATGGGTAATTGTGGAGCTGGGACACATCAACAGTATAATAATATCACTTGAAATGTTACATAATGTAGTCCAAACTAGAAAGAGTCTAAATACCTACCAGGAGGACTTTGGAGAAAAAAACTATGGTATATCTACAAAATGGTCTATTATGCAGCCATTAAAAATATATTGTCTAGAAATTTTTAATAACATGGGGAAATTCTCAAGCTATACAATCAAGTGCAAAAGCAGGCCTCAAAATCTACATCAAGTGTATTCTGTCCAAAGGAAACATACAAATGGCCAAGAGATATGTGAAAAGGTGCTCAACATCACTAATTATTAGGGAAATGCAAATCAAAACCACAATGAGATACCACTTCATATCTGTCAGAATGAGTATCATCAAAAAGACAAGAAATAGCAAATGTTGGCAAGGCTGTGGAGAAAATGGAGCACTGTTGGTGGGAATGCAAACTGGTGCAGCCACTGTGGAAAACAGTATGGAGGTTCCTCGAAAATTTAAAAATAGAACTACCCTATGACCCAGCAATTCCATCATTTCTGGGTATTTATCCAAAAGAAATGAAAACACTAACTTGAAAAGCTATCTGCACCCCCATGTTCATTGCAGCATTGTTTATAATAGCCAAGACACTGAAACAACCTATATGTCCATAAATGGATGAATGGATAAAGATGTGTGATGAAGATACACACACACACACATACACACACACACACACTGGAATAGTATGCAGCCAAAGAAAAGAAAGAAATCCTGCCATTTGCTACAGTGTGAATGGACCTTGGAGGCATTATGCTAAGTGAGATAAGTCAGAAAAAGACAAATACTGTATGACATCTCTTATATGTGGAATCTTAAAAAAAAAAAAAGAATTCATTGATACAGAAAACAGATTTGTAGTTACTAGAAACAGGAGGTGGGTGGGGGTGGGCAAAATGAGTGAATTGGTCAAAAGGCACAAATTTCCAGTCATAAGATAAGTAAGTTCTGGGAATGTAATGTACAGCATGGGGACTGTAGTCAACAGTGCTGTATTGTGTATTTGCAACTTAACACTGTATTATATACTTGAAAGTTGCTAAGAGAGTAGAACATCAAAGCACTCATCACAAGAAAAAAATTGTAACTATGAGAGGTGATGGACGCTAATTAAACTTCTTGTGGTTATCATTTTGCAATATAAACATCTATCAAATCATTATATTGTATACCTAAAACCAATACAATGTTGCATGTCCATCATATCGAATTAAAAAATAAAGAAAACCAGATCAGAAGGCATTCTTTTTCTTTTTTTTTTTAAGATTTTATTTCTTTATTTGACAGAGAGAGACAGTGGGAGAGGGAACACAAGCAGAGGGAGTATCAGGCTTCCCGCCTAGCAGGGAGCCCAATGTGGGGCTTGATCCCAGGACCCTGGGATCATGACCTGAGCTGAAGGCAGACTCCTAACGACTATGCCACCCAGGCGCCCCCAGAAGGCATTCTTCAGCTAGGATATAAGAAACAAGTAAACTCTGACCAGCAGACAGTTTTTCAAAATAATCTCAATCTCCAGGTATATATAGTCAATGGCAAAAAAAAAAATTCATATTTTTCCAGAATGTAAATTCGCTTCTCTGCTCACTGGGTTTCAGAGTATAAATTTTATTAATAGAAGTACCTGCCAAGGGTCAGGTTCTAAGAGACGTATTATAGTTTACATCACTTCCTGAAAAAAAAAAAAAAGCGTAATCAACATAATATGCAAACATGAGGTAGGCCCTGATTTATGGAATCATGGCTGATTTGGGTTCTCTATACATTTCTGGGTTTTTCTAGTTTTCTATGAAGAGCAAGTTTTATTTTTACAAAAAATAAAATAGAATCAAACAGTACTTTTCTTATGAAAGCTCATACCATTAATCTAAAGACTGTTTTGAATATCTGAATTGTATGTACTGATTCCTGCTTGCTTACATTTTTCTTACCCCTTGTGAAAACCTCTAGGGGGTAATTGGGTATTATTTCTTCTAGAGAAATCGTGCTTCTTTTCCTGGGTAGTTCTTCTCTCTAGGAAGTTAGGGATCTTACTTCTTATCATCAGTTACGCTCCCCGCACCTTAGTTCCAGAGCCCCCAGAAGACTAGTGACTGAGCTCAAATTAGCCAGCAAAGGGACCGTGACATAGCCCCCAATCCCCGTCTCCCCTGGCATCCAGACAAACGCATTATAGCTCCAACAGGAAGGATTGAGGTTAGACAAAGGCAGAAGTTGCCTCTTGGCATGGTGGTTAAACCACAAAGTGGGGAGACTCCTTTCTCCAGGGAAGTCAGGGATGGGCAGGGTAAGAGCAGGCCTCCTTGGGACCTCTTTGCAGCCCAAGGACTCCAGTGTGCCTCCCTGGAGTCCCGGGTAGGGTCTGGTCCCCAGGGATTACTGCTGAGATCCAAGGCATCCCTCGAACTCCCCACTGCCAAACAGAAGTGTTTAGACACAAACCCGAGACCAGCTGGCTGGGCTGACCCTGCGTGCACCCCTCATCTGGGAGGGGGCTGTGGTCAGGACCAAATGGCCTCCATGCCATTCGGGATCAGAAGGGTCTCTGAAGGGACAGCCCCCGATGCCCAACGACAGGCCTGGAACAGAAGCTCTCATACCTCGGGGAAACCCCAGTGACGTCCACACTTCTCACTCACCCACCCTAACCCCAGTCCATCCACACTCCTCCCTGGCTTCTTCCTCCCAGCCTTAGCCTGAGTAACACGGCCCCCTTCCTCCATTCCGTGCCCCCTGTTCCCCGCCTCAGCCTCCAGGCTGCATGTGGGGCTGGGGAGGCCAAGGAGGGCGCCCCAGCCCGCCGCCGCCGCTCTCAGAGCCGCAGAGGGTAGGAGGCAACACGCGTCCAGACCCGGCCATTATCCCAGTGCGGGGAGAGGCGGGGCTTTCCCCAGTGTCCAGAAAGAGGAATGACAGATAGGGGCCAAAGCCATGGTAAGTATTGAGACCCTAATATACACACACGCACACGTGCATGCGCACATCACAGACACACACCACACACATACACATGCCCTGCACACATTAGAGCAATCAACACCCAGCGCCAGCTTGGCGGCCCATTCGGACCCCTGTGTTTTTACAGTGAAATATTTAGTAGCAATGAAGAGCAATCATGTCCGCCGTGAGTGGGCCCTACAGCACTCATCGCTAAGGTCAAGTTCCATTCTCCTCAGCAGCAGCCACTCAGCCGGAGTGAGGAAGGGGGCAGTGCTCCAGCCCCTGCTGCTGGCCTGGCAGACTGCTCCCCATCTCCCACCACTCGCAAGGCCCGGCTCTCCCTAGGCCCGGTGCACCTGCCTCTGGCATCCCGCACATCCTGACCCACCCCGCCGCCAGCCTCTCTCGGCCCTATGTCAGCGGCAACACCTCAGTCCCCAGCCAGCAACCCGACAGAGAATTCTGAGGAAATCCTTTCCTTTCTGGAAGCTGCCCTTTGTGCCTGTGGCTGGGTTTCCTTCAGTACTGACTGCCCAGCAGGGCTGCGCCCTCCTCCGCTGGAGCTCTGGTCCCCAGGGGGATGTCAGCATCCTGTCAGAGGGACACGGCCGGGCCCTGCTCGCACCGAAGCAGGGGTATGAAGAACACGTGAATGGTAACAGGAAGGGCACCACTCTCTTTCAGCCTTGCTGACCTGGCCCTTCTACCCTCAAGGGCCTAATAGAACTCACCAGAGGCATCTGGCCACGTGAAACAGCGCTATTCCCCGACCCCACCCAGCCAGCACCTCTCTTGGCTGGGGAAAGCCCTGTCCTCAGTTCACACCTCAGGGAGAGGGGCTCCTGGAGTCTTAGCCCCCAATCATCAGCCCCAGTCCCCCCTGCCTCTCTGCCAGCAAACCCACAGCACCTCTGCTTTGCTCCTTTGCCTTCTGCAAAGCTCCACCTGCGTGAGCCTGTGCGCCCCGCCGCTCTCTGGTGGGGCAGCAGCAGAGACCGTGGTAGAGGTCAGAGGTCAGAGCGCTGACCCATTGGATCCGAGGGCCTGCCCCCCCTGCAGGCCACGGCACCCTACTTATAGAACATAATCAGTCCTCCGCAGCCCAGGGGGAAAATCACTTTGATTTGCACCTACCACGGTCTGCTTGCTCAAGAGGCCGCAGGAGGCCACTTTTGTTCTTTCATTTGGAACTGGCGAATAGAGGGGGAGCGGGGCATCCAGGTCAGACTCTGGGGTCCCAGCGGAGAAACTGGTGCACAAGGCCTCAGTCATCCTCAACGCAGACTATGAGTGCGGGCAGGGTGACCTCTCAGATCCCCTCCTGTGCCACAACTTGGCCTCCTTACAAGAAGGAGGTGATCCCCAGGAGCACTCTGACCCCAGAGGGAAACTGAGCCAGGCAGTGCCAGCTATGATCCAAGCACCTCTACAACTTCCCCCTCGCCCCGCCCAAATTAACCTAAATGAGACCCTACAGAGCTTAGAAGCAACCACCCAAATCAAATAGGACAAAGAGACCACACAAGCAATGCAGTGATGCGTGACTCTTAACTGGAGCTTGGTTTGGGGAAAAAATGGTTATAAGAGACATTTGGGGGACAATAGAGAAAGCTTTCATATGGACTGGGTATTAAAAAATGTTAGGAGGGGCGCCTGGGTGGCTCAGTTGGTTAAGTGTCCAACTCTTGATCTCAGGATTGTGAGTTCAAGCCCCTCATTGGGCTCCACGCCCAGCGTGAAGACCACTTAAATTTAAAAAATTAAATAGAAGTAAAAAATAGAATAAAGAGGGCTCCTGGGTGGCTCAGTTGGTTAAGCGACTGCCTTCGGCTCAGGTCATGATCCTGGAGTCCCGGGATCGAGTCCCACATCGGGCTCCCTGCTCGGCGGGGAGTCTGCTTCTCCCTCTGGTCCTCCTCCCTCTCATGCTCTCTGTCTCTCATTCTCTCTCTCGCAAATAAGTAAAAAATCTTAAAAAAAAAAATGTTAGGAAATTACTGGGGTTCCTGGGTGGTTCAGTCAGTGAAGCATCTGCCTTCAGTTCAGGTCATGATCTCAGGGTCCTGGGACCGAGCCCCGTATCCGGCTCTACACTCAGTGAGGAGTCTGTTTCTCCCTCTCTCTTGGTCCCTCTCCCTTCTTGTGATTTCTCTCTCTCTCAAATAAATAGGTAAAATCTTGAGGGGGGGCGGGAGGAAAGGATGTTTGGAAATTACTAATTTTGCCAGTTGTGATAATGTTCTTGTGATTATGCAGGAAAATGTGCTTATTTTTGGAGATGTATGCTGACATGGTTAGGAGTGAATATCATGATGTTGTAATTTACTTTAAAATTATTCTGCAAAAAAAGATCATAGATGAAGGAAGTATACAAAAACATTAACAATTGTTGAATGTTGGTCATGGTATATGGATTTTTAATTGTACTATTCTTTCCACTTTTCTATTCCTCGGAAGATTTTCATAATAAAAAGTTAAAACAAAACAAATCAAAAAACAAACACTTTTTTTAAAAAGGAAGAGTCACAACGAATGTTTCCCAGCCTTGCAGTGCCAGGGGCAAACTCAGATTTTAGCTACTCAATGAGTTCTAGTAGAAAGGGCTCATGCACTGAAGTCAGAGAGCCTCAGTTCAAGGCCAACACGGCCCCTCCTATCTGTATGAACAGATCTTCTTTCAGCCTCAGGTTTTTTGGATTTTTTTTTAGAGAGAGAGAGAGAGAGTGTATGTAGGCACACACCTATGTGTGCATGGGGTTGGGTGGGGGGGATGAAGGGGAGGGACAGAGGGAGAGGGAGAATCTTAAGCAGGCTCCACACCCAGCATGGAGCCCAATGCAGGGCTTGATCCCAAGACCCTGAGATCATGACCTGAGCCAAAATCAAGAGTCAGATGCTTAACCAACTGTGCCACCCAGGTGCCCCTAGCCTCAGCTTTTTCTTATATGTAAAGCAGATATATTAAAACTATCCTCACCAAGTTCTGAGAACTCAATGAATTTTTCCATGTGGAAGTGTATAATAACACCCAGTGGGTCCTCAATAAACATTCATTCTTGTCCTTTCTCTTCATCTCACCTACTTGGTAAGAGAGTCAGTCTAGCATGAGGCAGCAAGATGCAAAACTTAAGGATTTCCACTTCCCAGAAGATAATGAAAATGCACTGTCCCCTATTCCTCCTGCTGGGTCCAACTAAAAACTCTGGACATTATATGTAAAACAATCATAAGAAGACTGGGAATGCTGGAAGGAGGAAGCAGGCCAACTAGGGACCTCAAGATCTCACATGAGGGTGACTTCCCTGGGTTTTTAAAAGACAGTTTAAATCTATTTTTGTTTGCAACTTCTGCATCAAGCAAGAATTATAAATCTGTGTTGATTGGCACACAATGTATAAAGATATAATTTGTATGACAAATAACAGCACTAAAGAGAGAGAGAGAATGGAGTTATGCACAAATAAAGTTTTGCATACCATTGAAATGAAGTTGATATTAAACACTATATTATAAATAAGAAGGTTATAGGGATGAAAAGGACACAAGGTTTCTATACTTCACTCAAACTGGTAAAATGACACCAGAAAACTGTCATAAGTTATGTCTACATAATGAAATACCTTGAGCAACTCCTAAAAAAGGCTATACAAAGATATACACACAAAAACACCATAGATAAATCAAAATGAATTTCTAAAAAGTGTTTAAGTAACCTCCAGAAGGCAGGAAAAAGAAAACAGAGAAATGAGAAATAGAAACATACAAAAAACAAAATAAAATGATAGACTTAAGACCTAAGAAATCAATAATTATATTAAATGTAAATGGCCTAAATACACCAATTTAAAGAGACTGAAAAAAAAAAAAGGTGGCAGGGAGATTGAGATTGGCAAAGTGGTTTAGAAAACATGCCCCAACTAGAGCGGCTAAAATTAAAAATAGTGACAACACCAAATTCTGGCAGGGATGTAGAGAAACTATGACTAATATATAACTTGTGATAAAATAAAAGGGTAGAGCCACTCTGGAAAACAGTTTGGCAGTTTCCTTAAAAACTAACCATGCAGAGAAATGAAGACATGTTCACACAAAATCTAGCCAAGAATATTTAAAGCAGCTTTATTCATAATAGCCCAAAACTGGAAACAACCCAGATGTCCTTCAGTGGGTGAAGAGTTAAACTGTGGTACATCTATTCCGTGGAATATTACTAAGCAATAAAAAGGAACAAACTATGAAATTCAACAATGATTGTTGAATGTTGGTCATGGTATATTGGTATATGAATGGTATATGAATCTCCAGAGAACTATACTAAGTGAAAGAAAAAAAATATCACAAAATGCTGCATATTGTAGGATTCTGTGAAATGACAAAATGATAGAAATGGAGAACAGATTATTCATTGCCTGGGGTTAATGGGGTTATTGCCTGGGGGTGGAAAGGAAGTGGGTGTGGCTATAAAAGAGCAACATCCTTGTGGCGATGCAAATGTTTTGTATCTCAACTGTACCAATGTCAACATCCTGGCTGTGATATTGTACTATAATTTTGCAAGATGTTACCATTGGAGGTAACTGACTAAAAGATATTATTTCTTTTTTTTTTTAAAGATTTTATTTATTTATTTGACAGAGAGAGAGACAGCAAGAGAGGGAACACAAGCAGGGGGAGTGGGAGAGGGAGAAGCAGGCTTCCCGCTGAGCAGGGAGCCCGATGCGGGGCTCGATCCCAGGACCCTGGGATCATGACCTGAGCCGAAAGCAGACGCTTAATGACCGAGCCACCCAGGCACCCCTAAAAGATATTATTTCTTACAATTGTATGCACATCTACAAGTATCTCAAAATAGGAATTTAATTCAAAAAAGAAATTAAGGAGGCACTCAATTTCAGTGTCGTGCAAGTGCAGGGTTGTCACCTGAGGGTGAGCACCTCCTTAGGTGTGGACCTTAGGGGTCTCACTTACCTCACTCTGGTCCCAGCCCTGCCTGGGAATGATGCCTTCTCAGATCCACTTGGAGAATTCTAGAACCAGAGGACCAAAATTTGGTCCCTGAAGGGGCCACCCACATCCCAAACACCCCAGTCCAGCTATGTTGTGATGTGGCTATATGGGGAATACCAGGTAAGAAGGTAGTGGGACGATCCACTGCACTCAAGGGGAATCAAGTGCATTCTGTAGAGACAGAATTTAAAAGAAGGGAGGGACTTTCAAGATCATCTGGCTTCATATATGGAGAAACTGAGGCCCAGAAGGAAAGATCACACTCTCCCAAAGCCACACAGATAGATTCCTGCCTGGGGTTCTCACCTCATGAGCAGGAAGCACATTCTAATGAAAGGCAAATATGGCAACATCTCTGTCTTCCAGATAATTCCCAACAACAAGCATATCCAGGGCCATTAGCTCGAGGCAGAACTGGACTTGAACCCGCAGGACAAGGGAAAGGGAGAAGTCACAGTTGGTGAGAAAGAAGTGGTAGTCGAAGATGACTTCAGAGCACAGTGTGCTCCACCAGCCTGGTCAGACCACTTTTGTATCAGCCACCTCTCATCACACTCTCAGACCCTCCTGGCCTCACCTGTCATCACAGCCCTTGGCCACGTGTCCTACCCAGCCACTGCCGGCTCTGTGTGGGCTCTGCCCAGCCTCCGCTGACCTCACCCAGGCACATCCCCCTGCATCTGGCCTCATGCCCCTGCCATGAGTCCCCCTCTGGCCCTGGAGCTTCCCTGTTGCCACTAAGGTGTGAGATACCCCAGGAACCACTCAGCACCCACACACACGCAACCCAGAAGCGTGAGAAGGTGATACCCGTGGGGAGACAGAAGCTGGGCTTAACCTCTTCTCCTTCCTCGCCCTGGATGGATGCAGGGGTGCACTCAGCCTCTCTGAAGACAAGAGGGAGCTCACTGAGCTCAGCACCCATACGCAGGGCTCGCTCCACGATGCACTGCCCGTACTCACTCTCCTTGCTTCCCCGGGCCCACTTCTTCTTGCCCTCACTCCTGCTTCCCCAGGACTCCTGCTACTCCTCCATAAAGTAGCAACACATTTTGGCCTCAGATTCTGTTTTCTAGAGACCAGAGTGAAGATACCCTCTTTGAGGGAATGACAAATGTTAGCAAAACAGAGAAAAGAAAGGTCGCTCTGGCTGTCATCCTTTGAGGCACTGGGCACTAGGCAACCTTGAGCCTTCTCGCTGCATGTCCAAATCCTGGGGATGCTAGATCCCAGGGTGGCTGGGGGGGGAATGATGGGATAACTTCCTGTCCCCTCCTTTGTTCCTGGGTATCTCCTCACATATGACCCTCCCTGGGACCTTTATAACCAGACCAATATAAGCAGCATCTTGCCAAATGTGCAACCCAGCCCCATGTTACAGGAGAGAAAGTAAAGCTGAGATGCGTTCCAGGACTGGCCATCAGCAGGTTATACTGATCCAGACTCAATAGCTGTGTTAAGGTCAGCATCTGTACTAGACTCTGCCAGGAGACTGTTTACAGCGCTCAATGCCCTGTTCTGATTGGTGGGTTCTATGATGTACTAATTGTCAAATATTTTGGCTATGATGCCGGCTAAGGCACTCTCCTGACTGACATGGTATGTGAGGGAACCTCTTAGAAGCAGCTTCTTGCCTTCCCCTGGCTATATCCAAAATGCCAGGATATGTTCCCTACCCTACCTAACTCCTCTTGCCAGAGAAGTCAGAAAAACACACTGATTTGTTGTCCTAAGGATCCAAATCACTAATACAGACCCACGGCACAGACCTAATGAAACAAAATCAGACACCCTAAGATAGATATAGACTCAAAGAGACCATCAGAATTCCACTCAAAGGCGTTGGACTGAGCAGAGTTTACTGAAGGGGACTATTTGCAGAGGCATGAGTAAGATTAAGGGAATCCACAAAGAATGTTAAAACACTCCAGGATTTGCGATGGTGGGAAGCTATTACCACCCCGAGTCCTGAGCAGGCACAGTGAAGAGTGAGGGTGGCAGAAGCCGAATGAAAGCTGAAGCTGAGGAGGAAGGGCACCAGAGTTGTGGGGGCGTGCAGCCCCTGCCAGAGCCCCACACGGGGAAGGAGTAGAGAAGAAATCCCCCAACCTCTCTCCTCCCGCCCTCCAATTCCCACATGTGCCTCCCATTGGCCAAACCCAGCCAGGAAGCAGAAAGCAGGGGCACATGCAAACATGAGCTCATCCGTGGCACGGAGGGCAGAGATGGGTGTGGGGTACAGAGAGGCAATTGGAGGCCTGGGGACACTTAGCACACATGGTCCCTTGTACACCAAGGCCCAGAACCACACATCTGGCACACAGCTGCTGGACTCAGCGTCCACCCATCACCTCACAGCTGTCCTCGGATTCTCCTGTTCCCATCAGCACCGGCTTGTTGTGTCCCGGGGGGCCTGACTGCAAAGGGGAAGCCAGGGGACCCTCCCTCCCTGCCCCTGACCTTGCCCTAAGTCCCCAGGAAAGGGAGAGGACAAAGGAGGGCTTCTCCTCCTAATGTGGCCAAACCCTCAGCCGCAGAGCCCTAGAGCCAGGGAGGGCTAGAGCCCAGGACTGAGGTAATTACATTGCTTTTCCTCCTCTTGGCACACTGCCCCCCAACAACACGGGGATGCACTTCCCCCCACCCCACCCCCACTGCCAGCTCGCAGCCTGATCTCCCCCCGCACAAGCAGCGGCACCCCCACGGCAGAGCCGGCCCCCAGAGGCCCCCTGCCCTCTGTGACCCCTCCTTATGAATAAAATAAACGAAATAAGCCAACTAGATACTTCTGGCCATAGCTTACTAAAGTTGAAAGGGATTTCAGAGATGACACCAATCCTTTGACTGAAGGATGAAGAGACCCAGAGAGGTGAAGCAACATCTCCAAGGTCACACAGCAAGATGGTGGCAGCGCTAGGGCAGGAGCTCCTCAAGTCTCCAAAATGTTAAGAACCTGCTACTCACTGGGGACTGACTCTCCTGGATGGTGGGGTTAGAGCAGTGAACAAAACAGACATAGGGTTAACAATGTAGAGCAACGCTGCCCAATAGAACTTTCTGCAGTGACAAAATGTATCCAACATAGTGGCCACTAGCCACTTGTGGCTTTTGAGCATTTGAAATGTAGCCATTGTGATCAAAGAACAAAATGTTTGCTCCATGTATCTTGCAGTATGCTGTTTGGTGCCTACTATTTAGGACTGCTATGTCTTCATGAACCATTATGTAAGGTCCCTCTCCATCCCTGGTAATTTCCTTTGCTCTAAAGTGGCCTTGTCTGATATTAATATAGCCACTCATGCTTTCTGCTGATCGATATTTGCATGGTGTATCTTTTTCCATCCAGGAATTGAATTTTTAATTGTATTTGTTTTTAATTAATTTAAATAACCTCATGTAGCTAATAGAAACAATGTTGGACGATGCCATTTCAGAGAGCTCAGTTCAGTAAAGTTCTGTCTCCACTCGGCCAGTGGCTCAGCGGACCAGCTCCCCCACCCAGAGGAACACTACCAGTGTCCCAAGGAATTCAGAGGCCCCAGGGTAGCTCCCCAACTGGGGAAGCAATCCTCATCACTGTCCAAGATGGAGAAAATGGACCCTGCCGCCCCCCACCTGCACCCCCTTCCTAAGACTCAAAAGCAGTCGGATCTATCCAGGGGGTAGAGACTAAGCCTGAGTTGGCTACTTCTGGTGCAAAACTTTGTCTCTGTCCTTGCTTCAAGCCAGGTTCTCCCCCAGACCAGGGTGGCCTGACCCCTCCCAGTCCTGGCCTCCACACTGCAGGGGGCAAACATTCTGGTCATGTATTCTGGGGGGTCCTGTGCAGGGAGGAGGCCCTTGCTTTCCTGGGTTGGCTGAGGCCTAGGCAACAGCAGCTGGAAATGACACAGCAGAAGGAAGAGGGACAGAACTCAGGAGGGTTGGTTCATTGAGATTCCTTGTATGGAAAGCTGCCCAGGTAGAACCCATTGCTGCCAAGGACTCGTCAGGCAGAGTGACCTCCTCTCTCCTACAGGCTTCCACACGCCCTCCTCCTCACTGCATTGTTGTGTCTGCTTCCTTGCCATGTCACCCCCAAGCCTGACATCTCCTCAAAGGAGCTCACGATACCATGGGCATCCTTCCTACATATATGGCCCATATAGACGTTGCCCTTTCCTCCCACACAGCACCGTGCCCGAGGCCCAGCTCAGGTCTGGAGCATCGTAAGTGTGCACGGAAGGACGATGGGAAGGGCAGGGGAGGGAAAGAGAAGGAAAAAGAAAAGGATTTCTACCCTGAGTCAGCAAGGATCCTGCCTGTTAAGGGCTGAGGAGCAGCAGGGAGGTGGATGCACAGGGAATCCAGGGAAAGGGTCCTGATGTCCCATCTGCCGTTAATCTCCAGTGTGTAGCTATAATGCCTCTTTCTCTCCTGTCTATCTCTCTCTCCTCTCTCTCTGTCTCTTCTCTCTCCTCTTTCTTCTCTCTCTCTCTCCTCTCTCTCTCTTCCCCCCTCCCCCACATTTAGCCTTTTGCATGAAGACTAGAATGCTAAGCCTGAGTTCCAGTCTCCAGTGCATCTAGACTTTTACTCCGCTTGTCTCTTGACATACCCCAGCATCGTGAGCTCCCCCACCCCCATCACTTTGTGCCCTTGCCTTAGTCTCTCTCCTGCGCTGAGAGGGCAGTGGAGCTGGGAGCCCAAGGCGGGGAGTAGGGGAGGCTGGAAACAAGTCGACAGGGGCATCTGAGCCCCTGAAACTTCCACATTACACAGAGCACACCTCCACTTTAATTTACACATCTTATTTCATTTTATCACCAAATAAACTGTCACAATAATACAGAAGCTGATTCAATTCAGGCAGAGCTGCACAGATCACATCAGAAAATGACTGATAGTCTTGATTTGGAAACTGCATTTATCATACAGGCAAATAAAGTGTGAAGACATACACTCAGGATAAAGATTTTGTCAGCACTGGAGTGCACAATTGACCCAGAGTCCCCCCCAACAAAGGAGAAATCAGCACAAGTTCAGAATAAGATGGAAATGGGGAGCAGGAGAGTCTATGGGGCCAGGGGCCAGCAGAGGCCAGTGGATTGGGGTGCAGGGGGGTCCAGGCAGCATGGGGAAGAGGTGCCCTCCAGACACACAGTCCCTGGCCTCTGCTCGGGGCGGGGAGGGAATGAGGGGCGGGGGGCTAGCGCCCCTGAGAAGTCCTGGGAATCACTCCACATTGGACATTCATGGCAAATTGCTCCTATAATTTACTGGTCCTGCTGGAGAGATGTATCTTTGAACTCCAGCAAAAGACTTTGAAAATCACTCTCAAACCTGGCTCTTGAAGCTCTGTCTGAGATGAATTAAAGGGAATTATGCACATAAACCCCCCAGATCAAGGGGACACCCACTCTCCTTCAACTGCCGGCAAGCTGATTAGACAGATAGAGTTCACAGCAGAACAGGCACCAGGCTGGAAAAATAAAATAAAATAAATTTGAAATGCAGAGATTGATGGCTCCTGTCATAAAGTCTCTCCAAAACCATGGTCCGTAAATTGGACTTTCCACTGATGCTAAGATGAGAGTGATAGCTCAGTGGCAGGCATTGGCCTGGCAGGGTCTTTGGGGAAGGACTCCAGATTCCCCTTAAAAATCACACACTGCAATGGGGAAAAACTGAGAGCTTTCCCCCTAAGGTCAGGAACGCAGCAGGGATGTCCACTATCACCACTGCTATTCAACATAGTATTGGAAGTCCTAGCCTCAGCAGTCAGACAACAAAAAGAAATCAAAGGCATCCAAATCGGCAAAGAAGAAGTCAAACTCTCACTCTTTGCAGATGATATGATACTTTATGTGGAAAACCCAAAAGACTCCACCCCAAAACTGCTAGAACTCATACAGGAATTCAGTAAAGTGGCAGGATATAAAATCAATGCACAGAAGTCAGTGGCATTCCTATACGCCAACAACAAGACAGAAGAAAGAGAAATTAAGGAGTTGATCCCATTTACAATTGCACCCAAAACCATAAGATACCTAGGAATAAATCTAACCAAAGAGACAAAGGATCTGTACTCAGAAAACTATAAAATACTCATGAAAGAAATTGAGGAAGACACAAAGAAATGGAAAAACGTTCCATGCTCATGGATTGGAAGAACAAATATTGTGAAGATGTCAATGCTACCTAGAGCAATCTACACATTCAATGCAATCCCCATCAAAATACCATCCACTTTTTTCAAAGAAATGGAACAAATAATCCTAAAATTTGTATGCAACCAGAAAAGACCCCGCATAGCCAGAGGAATGTTGAAAAAGAAAAGCAAAGCCGGCGGCATCACAATTCCGGACTTCCAGCTCTATTACAAAGCTGTCATCATCAAGACAGCATGGTACTGGCACAAAAACAGACACATAGATCAATGGAACAGAATAGAGAGCCCAGAAATGGACCCTCAACTCTATGGTCAACTCATCTTTGACAAAGCAGGAAAGAATGTCCAATGGAACAAAGACAGTCTCTTCAACAAATGGTGTTGGGAAAATTGGATAGCCACATGCAGAAGAATGAAACTGGACCATTTCCTTACACCACACACAAAAATAGACTCCAAATGGTTGAAAGACCTCAATGTGAGACAGGAGTCCATCCAAATCCTAAAGGAGAACACAGGCAGCAACCTCTTTGACCTCAGCCGCAGCAACTTCTTCCTAGAAACACAGCCAAAGGCAAGGGAAGCAAGGGCAAAAATGAACTATTGGGACTTCATCAAGATAAAAAGCTTTTGCAAAGCAAACAGTCAACAAAACCAAAAGACAACCGACAGAATGGGAGAAGATATTTGCAAATGACATATCAGATAAAGGGCTAGTATCCAAAATCTATAAAGAACTCATCAAACTCAACACCCAAAGAATAAAGAATCCAATCAAGAAATGGGCAGAAGACATGAACAGACATTTTTCCAAAGAAGACATCCAAATGGCCAACAGACACATGAAAAAGTGCTCAATATCGCTCGGCATCAGGGAAATCCAAATCAAAACTTCAATGAGATCCCACCTCACACCAGTCAGAATGGCTAAAATTAACAAGTCAGGAAATGACAGATGTTGGCGGGGATGCGGAGAAAGGGGAACCCTCCTACACTGTTGGTGGGAATGCAAGCTGGTGCAGCCACTCTGGAAAACAGTATGGAGGTTCCTCAAAAAGTTGAAAATAGAGCTACCATATCATCCAGCAATTGCACTACTGGGTATTTACCCCAAAGATACAAAAGTAGGGATCCGAAAGGGTACGTGCACCCCGATGTTTATAGCAGCAATATCCACAATAGCCAAACTGTGGAAAGAGCCAAGATGTCCATCGACAGATGAATGGATAAAGAAGATGTGGTGTATATATACAATGGAATATTATGCAACCATCAAAAGGAATGATATCTTGCCATTTGCAACGACATGGATGGAACTGGAGGGTATTATGTTGAGTGAAATAAGTCAAACAGAGAAAGACATGTATCATATGATCTCACTGATATGAGGAATTCTTAATTGCAGGAAACAAACTGAGGGTTGCTGGAGTGGGGGGTGGGGTGGGAGGGATGGGGTGACTGGGTGATAGACACTGGGGAGGGTATGTGCTCTGGTAAGCACTGTGAATTGTGCAAGACTGTTGAATCTCAGATCTGTACCTCTGAAACAAATAATGCAATATATGTTAAAAAAAAAAAAAAAGAAGAAGAAGAAGGTAGCGGGAGGGGAAGAATGAAGCTGGGGAAATCGGAGGGGTAGACGAACCATGAGAGACGATGGACTCTGAAAAACAAACTGAGGGTTCTAGAGGGGAGGGGGGTGGGAGGATGGGTTGGCCTGGTGGTGGGTATTGAGTACTCCATTCTGCATGGAGTACTGGGTGTTATGCACAAACAATGAATCATGGAACACTTCATCTAAAACTAATGATGTGATGTATGGGGATTAACATAAGAATAAGAAAAAAAAATCACACACTCTCCAGTGTAGGAGGGATCCAAAACCAGGAGGATGGCTTTGGTCCTAAGAGATACCCCATCACCCCAAGAAGGAGACCCCGGGGCACAGAAAAGTCAGGTTACACTCAGACCCTTTGCACCTGCCATACCTAACACAGTGCCCAGGGCCTGGCACCTAGCTGGCGTTCAGCAACATTTATGCAAGACCAGACAAAACGCTGCCTATCTTCTCAGGCCCTGCTGAGCAAACTCACCCCAACCTCATCTTCCCCTAGCACAGCACAGGTCCCAGGCGAGCTGTGGAGGGGAAGCAGTGGACAGGGACCTAGAACTCTATTCTGCTCAGACCCTGGTCCCGGCCAGAGCTGGCTGACAGTCAGGAGTGCAGAAATTGAGGTTGGTTTTCCACCACAAAGACTGATGTATCTCGGGCCAGGGTACCTGGAGAGGGAGGCCAGAGGGGGGCGACGGTGAGCCACCCAGATCCCCCCTTCAGGACTGAAACATTCATTCCCAAGACACTCTCTGGGAATTACCCTCAAGCCAGAGAAAGCCACCTGGGTCAAAGTCACACCCCAAACCCAGGGGCAGCTGCATCCACTGACTGGTGAGTTGGCCGCAGGGAGGGTGGCTATCCAGGCTTGGCCCCTTGCCTTTTGGTGGGACCACTCTGCGGGCCACCACCGCTGCAGAGCTCCCCGCAGAGGGGAGGCCTTCGGTGGGACTGCATCGCCATCCGGCTCTTCCCTCTGCCTCACTTCACTGCCCTCACTCCCCACAGGTGTTGATACCAGAGCAAGAGGGAGACAAGCCCTGATGTGGCAGGTGCCACAGAAGTCGAGGTGACACAAGATCCCTTGTCTAGCCTAGTCCTTCATGGCAGGGCCAAAGGGAGCCAGACAGGGGAAGAGATTTGCCTCTGTGCATGAGGCGAGTCCTGGCAGAGCTGTCCCTAGAACTCGGGCCTTCTGATACCACGGTCCCCCGGGAATCCTCCAGAAAGGCAAGGCCCTCAGTGAGTAATTGAGAAAGATCATTTCCCGGTCCGTACTGGCCCCTGCTTTCACTCTGTCATTTTGTGGGCCCTTACACCAAAAACATACTCCAAGGGCTCTCAGCATTTCTTGGCATATCTTGCCAGCACCCTTCTCAGAATGGGACATAAGTGCTGCCATTTTACGAGATTTATTGAGAGCCTTGCTCAACTAAGGAAAGATACTTTCATCGTTCTCAGCTGGGTTATTACAGCTGACAATCACCCGTCCATGCATCCCCCAAATTTTTAAATGGAGAAAAAAAATAAAAACCCAGAATCACCCAGTATTTACACTGATTTGGTTAATCCCTAGAGGAAAATACAATTAAACGAAGGGAACAAAATGAAAGCTGACTGATGAGTTGCCATTTTAAGACACTTGGTTCAATTAAGCTAAAAGCCTGCTCTCAGGGCCACGGCAACCGTTCCCAGACACCGCCAGCCCGCCAGGTCAGGGCTCTTGAAGCCAAGGAGGAGGGAATCCCTGGAATCTGCACCCGAGCCTGCCTTTCCCATTTAGGACCAACTTCTCAGATCCCTGCTGACAGCCAGTCGCTCCTCCCTGCTGGATGAGGCTCAAGAGGGGGTGGGGTGTAGGACAGGGAACACAAGTTCTATTTCTAAAGCATTGAACTTCTTGTTCTTTATCCTGTTGGCTTGCTTGTCAGCCTGCTTTATAAAAGATGGCCCCTGGTGGGAAGCCAGGGCCTGTTCTACCACTAACTAGCCTCAGTTTTCACATCTTTAAAATGGGGATGTCCCTAGGCCATGGAAACCTGGACGTCAGCTCAAACCAGTCCTTCATCCTCTCTGGATTGCAGTTTCCTCAGCAGCACAAGTGTCTGTTTATTCCACCACAATGAAGCTTGCAAGTTCTGGGAGAGAAAGGATAGTCTGCTCAACATACGGTTTCAGAATGATGTGATATCCACAGGCAAAAAAAAAAAAAAAAAGTTAAAAATAGGTAAATGCTTGAACTTGAAATACTTCACCAAAGAGGATATACAGATGGCAAATAAGCATGTGAAAAGATGTTCAACATCATCAGGCATTAGGGGAATGAAAATTAAAGCCACAATGCAATGTCATTCAGAATGGCTAAAATAAAAAATTAGTGGTAACACCAAATTCTGGCAAGGATATAGAGCCACTGGGTCACTCATGCACTGCCGTAGGAATTTAAAATGATACAGCTACTCTGGAAAATAGTTTGGTAGGTTTTTTTTTTTAAACTAAACATGCAATTACCATATGACCCAGCAATTGCACTCTCGGGCACTTATCCCAGAGAAATAAAAACAAACCTACACAAGAATGTTTATAGCAGCTTTATTTGTAACAGCTCAAACCTGGAAACAGCCGAAATATCCTCAAGGGGCAAATGATTATACACGCACACTACACCCATACCACGCATACTAAGGTTGCATGGTGTCCCCCAAAATTCACGTCCACCCAGAACCTCAGAATATGACCTTATTTGGAAACTGAGTCTTTGCAGATATAATTAGTTAAGATGAGGTGAGCCCTAGGGGCACCTGGGTGGCTCAGTCGGCTAAGCATCTGCATTTGGCGCAGGTCATGATCCCAGAGTCCTGGGATCAAGCCCAGCATCAGGCTCCCTGCTCAGTGGGGAGTCTGCTTCTCCCTCTGCCCCCTTCCCCCCCTCCCCCCCTCCCCCGCCCCCATCGCTCGTGCTGTCTCTCTCTCAGAAAAATAAAATCTTTTTTTTTTTTTAAGGTGAGCCCTAAATCCAATGGCTGGTGTCCTCATGAGAAGGCCACATGGCCACGGAGGCAGAGATGAGAGCGACGGGGCTGGCAAGCCAGGAGCACCAAGGGTCGCTGGCAGCCAGCAGAATCTAGGAAGAAGCAAGGAAAGATTCTTCCCTAGAGCGTTTCAGGGGAGCTGCCACCTTGATTTCAGACTGCTGGCCTCCAGAACTGCAAGAGAATAAATTTCTGTTGTTTTAAACCACCCGGTTTGTGGTACTTTGTTACAGCAACCCTAGGATACAATACACCACGGGATACTACTGGGCAATAATACAAAGGAACAAATTGATACATGCAACTGCCTGGATGAATCTCAGGAGAATTAGGCAGAATGAAAAAAGCCAACCTCAAAAGGTTACATACTCTGTGATTCCATTTATATGACATTCTCAAAATGACAAAATTAGAGTGATGGCGACCAGAATGGCGGTCACTCAGGGAGTTGGGAAGGGAGGCTGGATTATACGGGGGTAGCACGAGGGAATTTCTGGCGGGCGATCCAACAGCTCTGTATCCTGACTGTGGTGGTGGTTCCATGAATCCGAACGCAGGACAAAATTCACGGTGATGCCCGCACCAAGTGAATTCATGTAAACCCCAGAATGATGTGATATCCACAGGCAAAAAAATGCCAACCAGATCTGTAGTTGAGTTAATAGTTTGGTACCAGCATCAATTCCTGGTTTTCGCATTTATACTATATGAGCAAGTTGCTTCCCTTCTCTGAGCCTCAGGCTCCTCGCATGCACGTTCTCACATGGCAGTAATGACATACCATGCCTGTGTCCCACCTGAGATGATGTATGTAAAAGCAACTGAGGCCATAACTAGAACGTGGATGGGGCGCAGTAAATCTTAGCCCCCACCTCATCCCAACCAGTGCGGCTCCTCCCATTTATTTTCTCCACCTGCCATTGCATTTGATTCCACCCTTCAAGGTCAAACGGGGTTCTCCTGGGAACCCAGGTTCCTCTAGAGTACAGCTCTTCCAGATCTCCCTACCTGGGCCCACATAGGGGCTGGGCCGCCCCTGAAGCTTAGCCCTCCTGGGAAACAAACACCCTCTCTGGGAGCCCCATCCAGGTCGGCAAAGCTCCCCCGCCATTCAGCCCTCAGCATTAATAGGGCACAGCAAAAACTCTCTCCTCTCTCCTGCTCTGAGACCCCATTTACTAGCCCTCCCTGCCTTCCCCTTCCTCATTACCACAGGTACTATTTCCAAATGGCCTTGCAAAACCAACCTTTATGGTGGCAAAGTACAGTTTACAAAGTACTTTTCATACATGTATTATACCTCCTTAGCGCATCAAGACCCCCGCTGGAGGCAGAGCAGGTAAGAATCCCAACTTTCCAGTCGAGGAGGTGGCTGAGGAATAGGAAGGAGAGAAGGGGACCAACCTACTGTGTGCCAAGCACTTTATTTTCTTTCATTTGATTATTACAACAAGATTATGACATAAGTGGTATTAAATCTCCATTTCTCAGATGAAAAAAACCTCCTTCCCCTCAATTCAGAAAGGTAAGTAACATACCCAATGACACACGGCCAATGAGGGCAGAATGGGGATCAGACCCTAGCCTTCCTGACTCTAATCCAGAGGTCCTTCCTTTACACCAGGCACAAAGCCCATCATGTTCTCATCCATCCATCTGTTCATTTTAACAAGAAGCAATTGGAAATCCTTTCTCTCCACGGGGGTTTCCTGAATTGACCAGACCAGACCCACGTGTGGCTCCACACTACTGAGGATCTTCAGATGTTCTTCTTTACTCTGCATCCCCAAAAGGCTCAACCTTTTCATACTGTGTCATGTTTCTACCCTGGGAATTTACTAGAGCATCCTTTGCCTACGTTAGGCAATACACCAACATCGCTTCTCAAACTGACCCTCTTGGTCCCTCCCACGGCTCCCCAACTCAATAGAGAGCCAGAGTCTTGTCCATATCCCAGAGTGCCAAGGCTGGAAGCAACCTCAGAGAGCAGTCAAGAGGACACCAGGACCCACAGAGGGAAGGCACTTGCCTCAAGCCCCACAGGGAGACGGAGGCAGGAGGCAGGGACTAGCCTCCAGGCCTCCCAGTTCCTATCAGGCCATCTCTGCATGGGTCCCGGCACAGCCGAACTGAGCTCCATCCCTCCTGACAGTCGTGCCTGCCTTCCTCCTGTGGGGAAGGCTGCCTGGGTCAGGGGCCCCCAGGATTTCCAGCACTCTCTCTTCCCTTCTACATTCCTAAGTCCTGCCCATCCTCCCAGCCCCAGCTCAACCCTGCTTCTCCCTGGAAAGCTCTCCAGATTATCCCAGCCCACAAAGGTCTCTCTTTCCATCGACCACTGCTGCGTCTACCCCCACTCCCCCTGCTACCTCCGGATGTCACATGATTATCACAACCATCCTGAGCCTCAGTTCAACCTTCCCGGTCCGACGGCCACCCTCCCCACAGCAGCTGGCATAGCTGAGTGAATACAAAGCAAAAAAGGGGGGAGGGATAGAACCCCCCTTACTGGAGTGTTTGTCCATACTATGAGTCTGATTTGGAGGGATCTCTCTCGTCTTTTCCCACACTTATGGGGATTTGGCATTTTCCCCCCAAAGAACAATCTAGAATACCTCTCTTCCCATCATAGCATTGCCTAATAAACTACTCAGAATTAAACTTTAGGGTAAAATTCCACTTTTAAGGTGTGACTTCCTCCCCTCGTGACTAATTGAGATGCCAGGATCAAACTAAATCTTCTATCCCATTAAATAAAGCCACATAAAAGATGCTCCAGCTAACAGCACTTTCCTGATTTCCTCAAGCTGGCCTGCAGTAAGTATTCCTAATTGTGCTTGTTAAAAAGTAGATTTATGAATCCCAATTAAGCCGCTCACACTTAGACGGCAGCAGTTTTCAATACCACCAAACCTTCCTTCTTCCTGGGATGAAATTATTTTTGGTGGGTGACAGGATAATTACTGAAACATAAAAGGACCCACTCGGTACCACAGCAGCAGCTTCAGCAATGCTGTTAGGAGGGCTTGAGGACAAGCAGCGTTTTGATGGCAAATTTAAACCCATGTCGAGTTGCTGCCACTCCAGACCCTCAGCCATGCAGGCACCTCTCCCGGTTCTTTCTCCTTGGTTCCAAAACCAGCCTCCGATGCCAGAGCCACCCTGCCTTGCCCTTTACTTCCTGGCAGCTCCCCGGCTATCCCAGTGCCTCCTCATCCCAGACCAAGTTCTTCCACCAGCATGGCCTTTCCTCAGCCCCGCACTTCCCCAGCTCCCTTAAAGATCCAGCTCCAACGGCTCCTCCTCAAGGGAGCCTTCCTTGCTCAACCCAGCAGCTTGTGCCTACTGCTGTTCAAACACTTAGCTGTCTGAGTCCTCATTGTGTTTGTCTCCAGTTCTGTGCCATGAGCTCTCTGAGGGCAAGGACTGGTCCTATTCATCTTGGCACCCCCAGTGCCTGACATGTGGTAGGTTGGCTGGCTTCCTCCCTCCCTCGTTCCTTCACTCTTTCCTTCAACAAACTTGTTGGAGCCCAATTTTAAAATGCGCAGAGGATCTGAACAGACTTCCCAGAGGAGATAAACAAATGGCTAATAAGCACATGAAAAGAGGCTCAACATCACGAATCATTAGGGAAACCTAAATCAAAATCACAACGTAGGGGCGCCTGGGTGGCTCAGTGTTAAGCGTCTACCTTCTGCTCAGGTCATCATCCCGGAGTCCTGGGATCGAGCCCCGCATCAGGCTCCCTGCTCGGCGGGAAGCCTGCTTCTCCCTCTCCCACTCCCCCTGCTTGTGTTCCCTCTCTCGCTGTGTCTCTCTCTGTCAAAAAATAAAAAATCTTTAAAATGAGGGAGTTGAGGGCTCCCTGCTCTGCGGGGAGCCTGCTTCTCCCTCTCCCACTCCCCCTGCTTGTGTTCCCTCTCTCACTGTGTCTCTCTCTATCAAATAAATTTTAAAAATCTAAAAAAAAACTACAATGTAGTATCACCTCACACCCATCAAGATGGCCACTACCAAAAGAACAGGAAAAAAAGAACAGAGTTGATGAGGATGTGGAGAAACTGGAGCCCTCATACACGGCTATTCCACTATTACAAACTCCCTCAAGGTGTCAGCTCCCTGCCTTGCCCAAGAAACCCTGGTAGGGATGTAGAATGGTGCAGCCACTTTGGAAAACAGTCTGACAGTTCCTCAAATGTTAACCGCAAAGTAACCATATGACCCAGCAGTTCTACCCCAGCGTACATACCCAACATAAAAAAGACACATATCCATGCAAAACTTCATAGCAGCATTATCCACAGTAGCCCAAAAGTAGCAACAGCCCAAATATCCACCAACTGATGAACAGATTAAAAAATGTGGCATATCCATATAGTGGAATATAACTCAGCAATAAAAAGGGACAAAGTGCTCTTGTCCCAGTCTCAGAGCAGGAAGTTTGACCAAGATCAACCACGACGACTTACAGCGACAAAGGAAAGAAGCCTCAGAGAGGCCGATTCCTTCATTTCCACTCCGTGACCTTCTGGGTTGGCAACGCCAAGCAGGCTGCATCATTCTACTGCAACAAGATGGGCTTTGAACCACTAGCCTACAAAGGCCTGGAGATGGGTTCCCGGGAGGTAGTCAGCCATGTGATCAAGCAAGGCAAGATTGTGTTTGTCTTCTCCTCCACCCTCAACCCCTGGAACAAAGAGATGGGCGACCACCTGGTAAAACACGGTGACGGAGTGAAAGACATCGCTTTTGAGGTGGAAGACTGTGACTACATTGTGCAGAAAGCCCGGGAACAGGGCGCCAAAATCGTGCGGGAGCCCTGGATAGAGCAAGATAAGTTTGGGGAGGTGAAATTGGCCGTGTTGCAGACGGGTCATTGCAAGGCTCAAGTGAGATCATTCCTGCACAACGTTTAGAACAACGGTACCTGGTATATCACAGACACGCAGCAAAGATTCCCAAGTCTGTGTTACTGTCATACAGAGATGACCACAGGTCCCACCTCCTCAAGGTTAAATACAACTTAAAGATTGTTAACATAATTGAAAAAAAAAAACAAAACCTTTTTTTAAAAAAAGATCTTGGGGTACCTGGGTGGCTCAGTCGTTAAACGTCTGCCTTCGGCTCAGGTCATGATCCCAGGGTCCTGGGATCGAGCCCCATCGGGCTCCCTGCTCCACGGGGAGCCTTCTCTCCCTCCCCCACTCTCCCTGCTTATGTTCCCTCTCTCGCTGTGTCTCTCTCTGTCAAGTAAATAAATAAAATTTCTAAAAATTTAAAAAAAAAGGGCGCCTGGGTGGCTCAGTTGGTTAAGCGACTGCCTTTGGCTCAGGTCATGATCCTGGAGTCCCTGGATCGAGTCCCGCATCGGGCTCCCTGCTCGGCAGGGAGTCTGCTTCTCCCTCTGACCCTCCCCCCTCTCATGTGCTCTCTCTCATTCTCTCTCTCTCAAATAAATAAATAAAATCTTTTAAAATAAATAAATAAATAATTTTAAAAAAAGGGACAAAGTACTAGTTCATGCTACAACAGGGATGAACCTTGAAAATGTTGTGCTAAGCAAAAGAAGCCAGTCACAAAAGACCACATGTTATATGAATCCATCCATGTGAAATGTCCAGAACAGGCAAATCCATATAGAGACAGAAAGTAGATTAGTGATCACCAGTAGCTGGGAGAGGGAGAATGAGGATAACTATGGATGGGTATTGGGCTCCTTTCTGGGGTAATTGTGGTGATGGTTGTACAACTCTGTGAATATACTAAATACCACTGAATTATAATAATATACTAAAGACCACTGAATTGTACACTTAAATAGTGAATTGTATGGTATGTGTATTATATTTCAATAAAGATGTTAACAAAAGTGTTTTCATTTTAAAGATCACTTGTTGGGCACTTACTGTGTGGGGGAGGGGCAGCACAAAAAGGGCTGAGCCCCAGTAGCCTGAGCTCCCGGACACCCCTCTACTAAAGCTCGTTTAGCACGGAGCATCTTCATTCCACTATTATAAACTCTCTCAAGATGTCAGCTCCCTGCTTGGCCCAAGAAACGCTGACCATTACCTCTTTCCTTGAATCAGTCAGCATGGAGTAAATTCAATCAACAACAGGATAACTTCCTACTTAGAGATACAGTGTAGCAGTTAAGAGCAGTCTCTAGAAGAAGACCACTTAGTATCAAATCCCAGCTCTGCCTGTTACCAGCTGGGTGATCTTGGACAAGTTACTCCACCTCTCTGAGCCTTGGTTTTGTCATCTGTAAAAGGAAGGGATACCAACATTATCTACCTCATCAGGCTGTTGGGTAGATTAGGTGAATTAATACATATAAAGTACCTGTCATAGTGTAAACGCTATACAAGGATTAGCTAGAATATTCACTTCCCAAGACAGGGGAGTGAATCCCTTGAATAGGTTTAGTGATAGGTTTTGCAAGTCTTAGCAAAGTTCATCTTCACCTCAGTCAACCACTCCAAGCACCCATTTCTCCTTGAATTATGGAATTCTTCCCCAGCCCTCTCTCCCTTCAGCCAGAACATGCCAACCCCCCCTGCTCCCCCATGGAACAGGGTCTTTGCTTATTTGAGTGCTAGAGGACGTGGGCACAAGCAAGAACATGGCAGCGTGCTCTGGCTGTCCTCGGGACCATGAGACAGGGAGGCAGGTGTGCGGCAGGGAGAGGCCCCGGACGGTGGAGCAGCCAGCCAGCACGGCCCAGCCCTGCCATCTGCTCTCCCGGTCGCAGTGAGTGGCCTGGCATGGATTCACACTTGGTCGCAGCCCAGCACCTCTACCAAGTGCCCATTAGGGTCCAAGGCCCAGCCTCTAGGAACCATTATTTCCTGTCCACAGGGGAGAGGCCAGCCGCCCTGATTTAAAGAGAGTCGTCTGCAGTGCATTTGCCCAAGGTACATGCTCCATTTTGCCTAAGAAAGACAGTAAAAACCAGCTCTGTCCCCAGGAAAGCGGTGGCTGAGGGACCCATTCGGTAGGCGACATGGCTTTTCTAAGCCCCAGTGAGGAGGTGGGAGACCAGCGCTCAGTGGGTGACATCACCCTGCACCCCACCAGGCTTCTCCACCGGGTCTGGATAATTAAAATGCTTCCTTGGGAGCCTGGGTGGCTCAGTTGGTTAGGCGACTGCCTTCGGCTCAGGTCATGGTCCTGGAGTCCCGGGATCGAGTCCCGCATCAGGCTCCCTGCTTGGCAGGGGGTCTGCTTCTCCCTTTGACCCTCCCCCCTCTCATGCTCTCTCT
This sequence comes from Mirounga leonina, assembly GCF_011800145.1. Taxonomy (NCBI): domain Eukaryota; kingdom Metazoa; phylum Chordata; class Mammalia; order Carnivora; family Phocidae; genus Mirounga; species Mirounga leonina. Next base: position 40,599,823 of record NW_023270839.1, read on the forward strand.
ATCTCTCTCATTCTCTCTCAAAATAAATAAAATCTTTAAAAAAAAAAAATGCTTCCTTAATGACTGCCCTTTGGAAGCAGAGACCCAGTGGGCTTGACCCATCCGGTCACACCTCGTGTATACACACTCATCCACAGGCAAACAGCTCACGTCCACACAGTCACTCTCACACATGTTCCTACCGACACCCATCCTCACACTTCCAGAAACACACGTGCACACCCTCACACGCTCACACGTGCACACAATCGCACACACGTGTTCACACCCTCACACATGCACACACACGTGTTCACGCCCGCCAGGGCTCCAGGCTCCACGGACGGCACAGTTTGCAGGGGGCCAACGGTTAGGTCAGAAGATTGTTCGCCCATTCGCCAGGCTCTCTTCCTCCTTCAGAAAATTATTACCTGGGCAGGATTCCCAGGGAAGTGGCGTGAAGAGTGGAAAACACACGGGTTTACAGAGACCTCTGAAAACCCCCATTCTGGAAGAAGGTTCCAAGGACGTCCATAGCCCACGGGGAGTAAACGTTGACAGTGGTGGGATACATTTTCTTAGGTCGTCAGAAAACAGGCCAGCATTTCGCGGTTTCTAGAGAATGTCTTCCTATGCTACCTCATCACGCCCCTGCTGCCCCACTAACCCACCCAAGCATCTCGAGCCTCAGTCTCCTCGCGGAGTCACTGTGAGGATTAAATGACATAATGCGTGGAAATTGCTGAGCCCGGTGCCTGCCACATAGTAAACCTCCATAAATGATAGCTTTTATCCTAGGCATTACTAATATTGGATATTAATATCCATAAATCCTACAGCAATCCTGCGAGGTATTATTTTCTTCATTTGGTACAAATGAAAACAAAAACCCGGCACTTCAGATGATTTATGCCCCAGATCACATCTCCAAGTGGCAAAATGGGACTCAGGCCTTCCACCTCCCAGGAATTCCTTCCAGTCCTCCATGCCCTGCGCTCGCCCGGGACCTGCTACACCCAGCCTGGCCCCACGACTGGAGCTTCTCCCTGCAGAAAGGGCAGACAGCGTCCTCACTTCCCAGTTCATCCCACGGATGCGGTCTGGGCCCTGCTGTTGGGACGTGCCCTGAAATGACTCTTCCATCTCTTCATCCCCATTCTGCCTGAGGCCCCCAGGGAAGGGCTAACCCTGGGTCAGTTAGACAGTAAATCCTTTTATGCTCCAGATCCTCCCCCCTTCCTAAGACCACCTGGGCCAGCCTCTGGGACTGCCCCTGCCTTCCTGTCAGAGTGTACCCCCAAAACACCTGCCTGGGTAGTTGGGGTAAGACACCCAGCCCAGGAGTAGTCCAGGCATCCTGTTCCTGCTCCAGCCCTAAATCACCCTGTGACCTTGGGCCAGTCACTTCCTCTCTCTGGGCCTCAGTATGCTCGCTGCCAAATGAGGGGACAGGAAGGTCCTTCAAGCTATCACATTATCTGAGGCTGGGGGGCTGCATAAAATCTCAAAATCCAAGGCAGGCTAGTGGGGAAAATAATCTAGGGTGAAGGAGCCTTTTACATCATAATCACAGCAAGAAGGCTCTCAAGAAGATTCTGTGCACAGAGGATGTTCAAATAATAGTCAATAAAGGGATGCTGGGCGCCTGGGTGGCTCAGCTGGTTAAGCGACTGCCTTCGGCTCAGGTCATGATCCTGGAGTCCCTGGATCGAGTCCCGCATCGGGCTCCCTGCTCGGCAGGGAGCCTGCTTCTGCCTCTGACCCTCCCCCCTCTCATGTGCTCTCTCTCTCCCATTCTCTCTGTCTCAAATAAATAAATAAAATAAAATCTTTAAAAAAATAAAAAAATAAAGGGATGCTGCCCTGCGCTCGGGCTCACTGCAAGGCTGTCTGCACGGGAGCCCTCAAAGACAGACAGACCTGCTCCCCTGACTATTCTAGGTTTCCTTTTAGAGCTCCTTGTGGAAGCCAATAGAGCTCCAGAGAAAGGGGTAGCCTGGTGGCCACATGGAGACACACACTGGAGAGGAGCCAGACCCAACAGGTCGGGGAGCCAGGCCAGGCAGGCCTGCAGGGGAGAACCCCTCTGCCCCCAGAAATGATAGCTCCCCTCACCATAACAGGGACTGCTCCCCGCCCCAGACCAAACCATCCCCCAGCACAGTCCGCTGAGGCAACAGGATTTGTCAACCTAGTGTAACATTGCCTGTGCTGGGTGTTTTCCATTTGTTCCTGCAGATTTTTCTTCCACACTTCTCCCCTCTACCTTGGCCCCTCCTGGGATAGATCGCACCGGAGGTTCCCACGATCTCTGGCTTCCAGTTGGGTTTGGCCAATGGGGCAGCCCAAAGGTAAATGCAGAGCAGGAGGAGAGGGAGCAGGATCGCTGCGATTTGGCCACATCCCTTCTGGAAAGCCGCATTCCTCTCAGGCAGCCCTCTCTATACAGTACCCGCCCCCCCAGTGCCCGTGGCCCAGGGACGCTAACTGCTCCCCACACTTGCTAGCCTCAGGGTGCTGCACTATCCTTTGTTGGTTTCCCTAAACTCTGCCCACACCTTTGTAAACAATCCCTTTATTAAGCAACTCATCAAATTGCCCAGCTTGATTGTGCCACCCGCTCCTGCCAGGACCCCAAGACTTTGCGGAAGGAGAATGCTCTCGGTCTAACAACGATGACAAAATGGGCATGACCAGAAACAACAAAGTCAGGCAGAAACAGCACTGGGGCCCTCTGGCCTTGTGCCTTCTCAGCACAGCAGAGCACTCAGCGGTGGGGTCCCTAACCCAAATGCCCCCCCCAGGACCCAGCCAGGAATGTGAGTGAGCCCAAGATTCCCAGGGGCCGTGGCAACCCAGACAGCACGTGACCCAGCCGAACAGGAGGCGCCGCTCAGCTCCCTCCGGGAATGCAGGCCTGGAGTTGCCAGTCTTCTAAGTATGCAAAGGAGATCGGAAATGCACGTTTTTATGCGAGATCTTCTCCTGTTTCACATGTTTCAGAAGCAAAATGTCAGCCAAACGCAGCTACAGCCAACAGAGAGCTGTTTGTTCCCCCATCAGTTAGGCTCTAGGACTGAAATTCCATCTTCGACGTAGACAATTCAGAGGGATGACAGCCTTGGTGGCCCTGCCAAGGCGGCACACTCTGAATCTCTTGAGTCCTGGGGAAGGAAGAGGGCCGTCGGCAGAGCCCAGACCACAGAGAGAGGCGGGCAGCGGTGAGGTCAATGGCCCCAGGTCAGGGGCACAGAGCCGGCCGAGATGGGGGACTAGACTGAGGTGGTTAGAAGTGGGGGACGCACTGGCCAATGAGCTGGCCTCTGACAGTTTGGGGTTATTTGGGGTTGGTCGGTTCACTGGTTGATTACCAAGCTCTGTTTGTTTTGAGTCTGCACAAAGTTCTGTCTGAACGTGGCAGTGGTCCGTACCCCTCATCCTGGTGGGGGAGGTAATGGCAGCCTCTTTAGCTCCTGGGAGAGAGGGAAATTGGTGTTCTCACAAAGGCCCAGCGCCTGTCCTCCTTCAGGGCCATCCAATCACTAGGTGCTTAGGTGGTTATGTCCCAGAAAGGGCACCTTGTCCCTCCGGCTGCCCCTAGGACCAGCCAGGCCCCCAAACTTGCTGGGGAGAGGGAAATCTCACCAATGAGCAAAATCCTCCTGTGTGACATTCCTCAGCTTCCTGCCTCTTTCCTTCCCCAAATTGTTCCAGAACTGTCTGTTCCCCCATCTGGCACCACCCAGGCTACCACATATCATGAGCCTGTTTTTTGGGGGGCGGTTGGGGTCTTCCATCTTAACACCCCCACTATATTGCAAGCCCCCTGGCAGTGGGCTGGGGGTTAAGCCTTATACCCCCTCAGGGCTTGGTTTAGCTTCTTACGAACAGAGTTCCACTAGTATCCCCACTAGTGGGCATTTCTGGTGATGTAACTGCATAGTACTAAGAAATTTTAAGTATAATACTAATGATGACAGATGCCTTACATTTAAACAGCACTTTGAACTTTAGGAAGAAGAAATAATAAACCTAACAATAGTAACGATAGATGTCTTACATTTGCGGAGCACTTTGAAGTTTGCAAAGCACTTTCACAGACTTAATTTTCTATCATCTTCAAAATCCTCCTTATAGAAAGGGGGGTGGGGGGGCAGAGATGAAACAAGACAGGTGAAGTGCAAACTACCCGTGAGGCAGGATGGTGTGGATGTGGGGGTGCATTGTGCGGCTCTCTCTACTTGGGGATCTGTTTGAAATGTTCTGTTATAAAGAGTTTTTTAAAAACACTTAGTACGTCAGTAAAGTAAGAGGCATTATCATCACTAGGGTTCTATTTAAGCTAAAGGAACTGAAGCTCAGTCACTCAGTTTGTGTGGACCCACACCTCTAAGACTAGACAAACAGCATCCCCACCCCCTGTCGAGGGCTCTCTTCCCTACGTCACTGTTGCCCAGAGTGGGTCCAACAAACACCACTTCCTCGGAATGTTAAAAGAGTTCTACAGAGACCAAGATCCCATGGCTAAATAAGATTAACAAAGGGTTAAACAAAGCAATCCAGTCCATTTCCTGCAGGATTTGTCAGAGCCTTTCTAGGGTGTTCTGTAGAACTACTGTTCCCTAGGACACAGTTGGGAAATATCAAGGTGCATTAGACCCACAGGCACAGAGAAGCCCTATAATGTGCCTCACTGGCCCCCAGAGCAGGACTTTCCAGAGATCGAAACCCAAGTGAAACGATGTGCTGCAGATGAGCCCAGCTGGGTGTGTGCGAGGTGCTGGGTGACAGAAGATCAAACAGAATCTGCTGAGGGAGTTGGGGACAATTATGGGGGGTGTTAAGGCCTCTGGACAATGACCAGGTCAGAACAGGAGTTGGCAACAGACACATGAGGCCCTCCCTGGACCCGGCCCTCAGGGCTCCCAAATTACGTCAGAGCCCCATGAAATTTGATTTTGGAGGAGGGAGAGGGCTTGCTTGTCCTGCACAGGCGGCCCCTGAGCACTCTACCAGAACAGATGCTCCAACCCTCTCCTGAGCCATGAATTGAGCTGCTGATTCAAGCTCTCTCTCTCTCCCTTCCTTGCCGATCCTCCACCCCTGGACCCTTCTGTGCTCACACCAGCTTCTCTGGCAGCTTCACGAGCCCTTTGGGTGGCTATATGGACGCTTAAGCACTACTGAAACATGGGTTATTCCAACCTCCTCTCCACCCTCTCCCACTCATTAGTGAGGCTTTGAGCCACAGAAAAGCAAGTAAGAGAAAATATGGATTGCTTTGTGAAAGCTGGAAATGCATCTGTTTATTATCCTCCTTGAGCACTTACTGTGTGCCAAGCCCTCTGCTGGGTAGTTACCCAGACACAATCTCCACAACAGACCCTGAGAGCTAGGGTCTGTTTTACAACCCATTTTGCAGATGGGCAAACTGAGGCACATTAGAAGGGAAAGGATTTGGCCCGCATCACCTAAATGATAAGTGATACTGAGCTTTGAACCCAGGCAGGGGGAATCTGGAGACCCTGCTCAGAACCACTACATTAAGCTGCCCCCCAGCGAGCAGTTCCTGGTCAGAAGCCTGCAGAGCTGAACCTCCCCACAGTGGCAGGTCTTGAGAGGCAAGGACGGCCCCAGGGGCAGCCAGCTGGGACATACCAAGGCCCCTAGGCTGTAGAAACCATCCCTAGCAACCCCAGCAATTCCCCAGAGCCACTGACGAACCATTTACCTTTGTGCCCCACCCCCTCCACCCCCAGTCCTGGTCACCAGGGAGTGGATTCTGATCCTTACACCTCCAGTCTCCAGGAAAGGACAGGGAGTTTTATTAAGGGAGTTGTTGGCCAGGCCCTGTGTCAGCCTGGTGCCATACTTCCTGCCTGATTTACCTAACCACCCAACAGCCTTACAAGGTGAGCAATACTACCGCCATTTTACAGATGAGGAAACTGAGGCTCAGAAAGTGTAAGTAACTTCACAAAAGCTGCACTACAGATAGCTTGAAGCCCCTAGCCTGACTGGAAGGCTCACGCTGCTAATGAGGATGCCACAGTGTTCCCACCATAGTAACACCACCTCCAGCGTCATCAAAGGCAGGTGTGACCCCGGGAGAGAGAATACCACCTCCATTTTACACGGTGCTGACACCCAAACAGGGCAGACACTCAGCTATTACTAATACGAACACCAACTTTGCACAGATTATGTGCCAGGCCCCTTGCTAAGCACTTCGCATGCATTATCACATTCGATCCTCACAACACTAGAAGAGAAGCACCATTATGACCGTTCTCACTTTACAGATGAGGAGCTAACAGCAACAACCCAAAGTCACTGCAGCAAGTGCCTGCCCAGTAGCCATACCCTCTTCTTCATTCCCAGAGTGCCCCACTTTTGTTGAGGGGCCCACTCCTCTCCAACAGGACTCGAGGAAACAGAACCCGAGTGAATTGTCATTACTCGAGCCAATTCTGGAAATCCCTTTCATCATGCCAGTGACTGGTTTAGGAAGGAGTGTGTGACCCATGAGGAAAGCCTGCCGGAGGGCTCCTGGGGAAAGTTTCCTTGCTCTTAAAAGGAGATGCCCAGTAAGAGATGGACACCCCCTTCTTCCACTGGATATTCTCATTTCTGAAGGTGATGCCTGGAACCACAGCAACCAACTCACCACCATGAGGCACTAGCACGATGATGAGCCGACACACTGAGGAGAAGCAGCCAGAGAGGTAGAAAGGACCTGGCTGCTTCTTGTTTAAACCCTTGAAGTCATGCTTTTTTGTTACTCGCAGCCGAACTGACAGAGCCAAAGGGAAGGTGAACGTCCATCTCTCTGGCTCTAGACTCAAAACTAGATTGAGTCCAAGCCCAGAACTTGTATCTGTATGCTACTCTGAAGATTGGACATTAGAAAAAAAAATTAAAAATACATTTAAATATATATTTAAATATATATATATATATGAATAAAGGTTAGATATCAGACCGTCAACCGAGACAGACCCAGCATGGCTCTGTTCCCTCGACCTTAGGCCTGTCTGATCCAATCCCAGGTAGAAAACACAAGCCAGGGCCCAGGCCCAGCCTGGCCACCCAACTGTGACTCCAAGGCCCGAAGAACCAGGACGCGAGCAGGGGTGCTCAGCGGACGCCTCGTAATGGGGGAACGATCCTGGAGCCAGCCCCTGCCCCTTGGGAACCAAATCTCGTTTCCTTCTCCACTCCTCCTGCCTTCCTCCGCCGCTGCCCCATAAATCTCCAGTTTATTAATCCTTTACATGAAGCAGTTGTGCTAGATCCTGATTTACTCCCTGTTCATAAAAGTCGGAGATATTAAAGGTGGAAATTACCCAGAAGGACACAGAGCCTCCAGTGGGGCGCCCCAGAGCAGTTCCTGGCCCCGAACCAGGCCCCCTCTGCCCTTCCCACCTTCAGAGCTCAGGACCGGGTGATGTCATTGCATTGCCCTCCCCCGCAGCCAAGACATAAGGGGCTCTTCTCTGTCCTCACACCTCTCGACCCCTACTCGACCCCTACTCAGTGCACAGCAGGACAGAAGGCACCACTGTCTCCATTAAGACCCATTTCAGAGTCTCCTACTTTTTGAAGATTTTCCTCTCCTTAAATCCCTTTTGCTATCCATGCGAGAAGAGGGGGCAAAAAGTAGGGAGCTGATTAAAACATTTCAAATGCCAAAATAGGTAACAAATCCAGAGACAGGACTAGGAGGGAAAATGGACACTTTGTATTCAATGACTTTACCCATCCAGGTGCCTCAAGTTGGGGGGATCATCCTCATTCTCAAGCCTCTGAGGGCCTTTCAATACCCTTTTGCCCCAACACTCCCCAAGCCCCTCCAGGAGCTCAGAACACTGATGGTCTCCAAAATCCAGCAGAGCCCGGATGCTCCTAACAAAACCCTGGATGGGTCACCAGGCTGCCTGCTGAGACTCCCACACCTTACAGTTCATCTCAAAATTGGCTGCCAAATCCCACCTCTTCCCTGTAGGTGGGAGAGAGCCACAGGCAGTCCTCAGGGTCTCATACCAAGGGCAAGAACTCTCCTAGTTCAGTAGAACAACATATCTTTAGCCCAACAATATGCTAGGGATGGCAGTGGGTACTGGGTCCTTGCCTGACCAGGCCCCTTCTCCTGAGGCTCTCACCATGGTTTTAAAGTTAGAGGACTATCATAAGCAGAGTGTCAGGGAAGCAGAAACAGGTCACTTAGCCCGAAGGAGGGAGGGGAATTCAGGGAAGGCTTTCCGGAAGAGGCAGTGTCTGGGCTGAACTGTGAAGGATGAGTGAGAGTCACAGGGAAGGGCACTGCATCAGAAAACAGCCCAAGCCAAGGCGTGGAGGACTGGAGCAGCATTGTGTGTTCTGGGGGAGAGGAAGGGGATGGAGAACAGATCCAGGGAGGCAGTGGGCCCTTGACTGCTGTGCTAGTGAGTTTTGACTTTATCCCAAGGGCAAGGAGGAACCATTAAAGGGTTTCCGACAGGACAGAGCCATGGTCCAGTTGGCACTTTAGAAAGATCCCTCTGCCTGCCATGGGGAGGATGGACCAGGGAGGGACCAAAAGGGAGGAGGCAAAAGATAGAAAAGGTTCGAGGCAAGGCAGAGGGCTTCTGAGCGAGGAGTAGCTAAGCCACTTAACCTCTGTTACACTCACAGTTCAAGGCCAGAACTCCAAGCTTGTCTGCGAAGTGCACCGGTGTGCAGAGAGACCCAAGTGCAGCTCTGGGTTACATCACCTCGCTGGCCTCAGTCTCCTCATCCGGATAGTGGGATAACAGGACGCCCTCCCTCACAGGGTGGTTTGTGAGAACTGAGTGAGACAATCCTTAAAGCAGCCGGCACACAATACCCTGCAAGGCTCAATGCTGTCTGGAGGGCAGGCTGCCTGCCCAGCACTTCCTGCCTCCGGTGACTTCGGGGCCCCTTCCCAGGGATGGCACGGAGAGGCACACTCCTGAATGATAAGTGAACCAATGAACCCATCTTTTTGTCTGGGTGGGTATGAACTACAGCAGGAAGCTTCTTTGGTAGGTATCTTCTATGGCATTAGACGTATCATTAATTATGTATTAAGTGTTTGAAAGGAAAAGATACCAGTAGCCTATAGATGTATTTGCATGGTAATAGGGGATTGATTAGATGCGATATCTATACTGAGGGCTATTGGGATTTAGGTCCCAGGGCTTCACGGTGGTGGTAAATTACAGCCACAAAAATCTCTGCAATAGTAAATAATGGTGTCCCAATTGCTGGTGGGACTCTCGGTGCCTGCTGATGAGAGCCGCACAGCCACATGGCAGGGGAGGGGGAAGCAGGGCAGGAGCCGGGTCCCACCTGCTATGGGTCTCTGGTTGTCCAGGCGGGTGATCCCCGCCCCCTCAGCCCAGCCCTGAGCCAGGCTAGAAACACCTGCCGGCTCGGTCTGCAGATCCTCCAGAGAAAGCCTCCGGATTTTGCTAACGGCGCTTCTGCAATTCCCTCTGGGAGTTAGATGCTCAAGTAGAAAGAAAACGCATGTGTTGCTTCTCAAACTGCAGGCTGTGCGTCCCCTTTTAATAAGGAGATAGGGAGAGTTGGAGGAGAGCTGCTCCCACCCCTGGAGAGATGAAGGCCAGCAGAACCCCTGTAGTCTGGTGCCCAGGTGTGCCTCCCCGAGGCAGCAGGGACAGGCTCCTACCTGAGCAGCTGGAACGATCAGAACAGGCAGCAAAGAGAGCTTACGCTGTGCCACGTCAAAGCCCACTGCATGGACGAACTCGCTTTGGCTTCAAAGCAGCTGTCTGCATTAGGTGCTACCATAGCCCACTGTACAGGTGAGTAAACTGAGGCACAGAGAGAGCTCCCCTAGAAACCAGCATCGCTCACTCCCCTACCTCCTTCGGGCTATCACTTAAATGTCACCTCTTTACTGAGACCCTCCCTAACTGCTCTATTTTAAACTGCCCCCCACCCACCTCATCCCTTCACCTTTCCTGCTTTTCTCCACATTGCTTGTCACCTTCAAAATATGCTCTGTCACCTACTAACTGAGTTTGGTTTTAGCCTGGCTCCCTCCACTAGAATGTAAGCTCCACAAGGGACAGAGTTCAGTCTGCCCATCTTGTATTGTTTACTGCTACATCCTAAATGAACCAGGCACATATCAAGTGTTCAATAAACATTTTGTCACCTGCCCAAGGTCACCCAGCTTTTAAATGGCAAAGCTGGGGTTCAAACCCCAGGCACTCTGGGCCCTGACCCAGCCGGTGCTCTGAATCACCATGCCTCATCCAGAAAGAACATTCTCCTCTCTGACTTAAGACACGTATGGGTGTTTTAGGGGGACCCAGCCTCACCACCACTGAATGAAACTCCGTCATGATCTCTGAGCCTTTTCTGTTCCTTACTCTGAGTTGGGAAAGCCAAGACTTCTGGGAGCAGCTCACGTCTGACTCTTTGTGCGCAATGACAAGTAGACCTGAAAACAGACCTTTTCCAAATAACCCCTGTGTTATATAGACTGAGGGTTTGTGTTCCCCCCAATTTCACATGTTGAAGCCCTAACCCCCACTCTGGAGGGTATTTGGGGTAAGAAAGTAGCTAAGGTCAAGAGGTCATAGGGTGAGGCGCTGATCTGATAGGATTAGCGTCCTTATACGAGACACGAGCACAAGCTTGTGAGCCCTGCTCTCTCCCTCTCTCTCTCTCTCTGCATCTCCCTCCCTCCCTGAGAGGGAGCACATACCCAGGAAAGGCCACGTGAGCACACAGCAAGAAGGTAGCCATCTGCTAGCCAGGAAGAGAGCTCCAGAAACCAAACTGGCCAGAATCTTGATCGTGGACTTCCAGCCTTCAGAACTGAGGGAAAATGGATCTCTGTTGTTTCAGCCAGCCAGGCCATGGTATTTTGTTATGGCAGCCCGGGCAGACTACTATACCCTGTCCTAGCTGAGACAGAAAGCCGGTGGCTCCCCATTGCCTACAGGGAAAGGCGAGACTCCAGCACCTGGCCCTCACAGTGGACTAATTAATTGGCTAATGGTGGCTGGATCGGACCCTGTTTAGGTGCCTTCCCGAATCTGCTCGGTCCCACCTGCCTTCTGGACCATCGGCCTTCTCCACGGTGAGCCGGGCCACCGCTACCGCCTGGTCTCATCGACCCCCACAGGCTGCCTCGGCCTCCCCTGGGGTAAAGGCTGGGCCCTGGCCCAGTCCCCACTGCACCCACCCACCCACCCCGCAGAGCAGCTCCAGGGCCCAGACCCACTGGACACATGGAGCTGCTGGCTGTTGTCACCACCTCCTGACTCAGTCGAGGGCCTGCCACAGGGCATGGGCCGGGCTTCTCCAGTGGCCACCCACAGGGGATGACCCAGAAGTGCAAGAAGGGTAGGGCCGAGCAGGGAAAAGCAAGACGCTGGCAGATAAACTCTCCCTCCCACCCTCAAGCTCTTCTGAGTCACAGTGGCTCCACCTGGGCTCCACACACAGCCCTCCTGTCCAGCAACCAGCTGTGGCCGGCTGCCATTTGCTTTCGCTCCTTCCTTGGCTCACTGCCCCTTTCCCCGCACTCTCCTCACCCCGAGACTGCCCCCCCTTACCCACCTCCCCCCGTAAAGCACTAGCACCAAGTTTTGCCTCAAACTCTGTTTTCTGGGGAACCCCAGATCTGCTCAGCCGCGGATGGTCCCTGATGTCCAGCAGGGCCTTGCTTAGAGTAAAGATATACAAGAGAAGATGAATGACTTGACTTTGAGAAGAAAACCAGATAGTGCTGATCCTTTGATGGGAGAACAGTGGGGACTTGGATCCTTGGAGGCACAGACAAGGAATCTCCCACTTCCATGCCGCCTCTGCAAATGTTTTCACCCACGTGTCCTGGGGACTTGACTTCCTAAAAGGCACTGAAGGGATTCAAGCCTGCCGCCTGTCATCTGTAGCTAGTCTAAAGAGAGGCCGATGAACAATTTATACTAGAGTGTAAAAGACATTCTCTAGAACCTCTGTTTTCTCATACTGCCCATAGGGACTGGAGATGCTAACACTCATTCAGTCTTTATTATCGAGGCACTAAGCTAAGCCCTTGACCTGCATTGTTCATCTAATCTTCACAACAACCCCAAGTACTATAATTAGTATTAAGTACTAGTATTATTCCCCTTTTACAGATGAGAGGAAAGGCTCTCAGACAACCTATAACTTGTAGGTAAGTTGCCCAAAACCATGCAGCCAGGACTCAAACCCTTATCTACAGGAGGGAATGTCAAGTATAGTGATGGCCCGTAAGGAAAACACTATAGGGGTACAGCCCCGCTGGGGAAGCTTTTTGGGTTGGTAGTTTCTGCGGCTTTAGAGATATCATTAATTATGCATTAGGTGTTTGAAAAGACTTCTTTTGCTCCTTGGTCCCCCATCGAGCCCTGGCCTCACGGTCCATCCCCAGGCAGGAATGAGTACAGGGGTGCTGAAAACCCAAGGTGGCCCTTCCTTTCCAACTCCCCCAAGGGTAAGTCAGTGGGAGCCTAAGAACCAAGCACCAGGGCACAAGTCAGACTGTATCTGTCCCTGGTCTGACATGACAGAGTTGACTCTGGTCGAAGCAACCGCCAACGGAATAAGAAAGTCTTCTCCCCGGAAATGCACCTCGCAGGGTCCCAGGGCCTGTACCCACTGAACCAACTCCCCCTGCAGACACGGAGGGGAAAACAGGTTTCTGTGGCTTCTGTCCTGGGGGGGGGGGGGGGGGGGGGCAATTCTGAGAGGGAATTCTGGACCAGAAAGAATAAGAGAAAAAGCCGCAATTCTTAACATAACGACCTTCAAGAAGAGCAACTACATTTTACCTTGAAAACTGAAGAACCGAGAGCAGAGTCTACGTAGACAATGCAAATGATATGCATGTGATATGCAAACGTGAATGCAAATGACCCGGAGAGCAGGCCGGCGGAGGCGCCAGGGTGCCTCTAGAGGGGGGTAGAGGGAACCTTGCAGAGGGCAGTTAGGAAGGGGCCAGAGGCCCGGAGAGTGCTTGAGGGGGAGCTCTCCGCGGGGCACACAGAGCCCTTCCTGTCCCACCAGCCCTGCACTAAATATACATGCCCGTGCACATGTGCACACACACAGCACAACACACGTACTCACAGAAACACACAGCTACGTTAACGCTGACACACACACACACGGACATTCACAGACACAAAGGCACGCAGACTCACACCCATACTCAGCCGCTCCACCCCGCACTCAAAAACAAACACGTGGGTGAACAAGCAGACACCCACGCAGACAAACGCACACAGAAACACACCAGCAGGGACACAGAGCCCCCCACACAAGCACGGATGCACACGCATCCATCCTGACCCCTGCAGCCAGCCAGACAGATCTATCAGGAAAAGAAAGGAATCTAGATGGACTGAATCCCTACTTTGTGCCTGGCATGAGGAGGGAACTTTAAGTCCTCATTTAATCTTTACAAAGCGACATTCAGAAGTGGGGGTGGGGGCGCCTGGGTGGCTCAGCCGGTTAAGCATCTGACTCTTGATTTTGGCTCAGATCATGACCTCAGGGCCGTGAGACCGAGCCCCGCCTCGGGCTCCACGCTGAGTGAGGAGCCTGCTTCGAATTCTCCCTCCCTCTCCCTCTGCCCTTCCGCTCGAGCTCTCTCTCAATAAAAAAAAAAAAAAAAGAAGAAGTGGGGATGATTATCTCAATATTTACTGACAAGGAAAAAGAGGCCCAAAGGTGAACTGATGGGCCCAGTAAACAGCAGGACCCAACTTCCTGTAATACCATGATGCTGCAACATTGTCCCCCTCCCACCCTGTGGAGCCTCCCCTGGACAGTGAGACACAGAAATTACTGTCAATCCACCCCCCTCCACCTCTCGGTCCTCCCCAGCCAGTCCTGAACCCCATCTGGCTCCCTCAGAGACACTCCCGCCCTCCCATCACTTCAGATGGGACATGCTCCAGATGCAACCTCACATTTATTCCGGAAATCTACTGGGGGTGGAAGGAAATCATTTCTTTCAACCCAAATGGGACCCAAGACTGGATTTGCAGTAGCTGCCTGTCTCTGAGAGAACATTCCCACCAGAATGACTTTCTCTTCCAAAGTATACAAACTTTAAATGCCACCCTGCCCACCCCTTCCTACAAACACACAAAAAGAAATGTGCTTTTCAGGGCAAGAATGAGTAAGATTTCTCGCCTCCTGCCTTTAAGTCACTGTGTCACCTTGGGCAAGCCACCCCCACCCCCAATCCCAGGGTCTGTTTCCTGATTTGGCTGTGAGAGGTAAGACAAGCCGATTCCCAAGGCCCCTTCTGTCTCCCTGATAGCACAAGAGCATGAGGCTGATAGTTGTCCTGCAGTGTTCCCCAGCACTGTCCCCTGGCCTTGGGGACTCACTGCTAATGCCTGGACCTCCGCCAGGGAAGGACAGGAGCAGACACAGCTCCAGGGTCAGGATTCACCCCATCACCCACAGGCCTCTGGCCTGCCAACCGGAGACACTCCACATCCCCCTGGTAACCTCAAGAGTCTCAGAAGGGAGGTCAGCGGGGAGCCAGGGAACCTTAAAATATAATAAGGCCATGGTTATCGGAGCGAGCAGGGAGGAGTTACAAAATGCCACATTGTTGGTTTTGAGTGTATTTAGGGCCTCAGACTCTCTTTCCAAATTAATATTCATGGCAACTGGCATGCCATTTATTTGCATATGTAGATTGTTGCTCATCTCCTGCAGGATAAAAAAGTTTGGAGATGTTTTTAATTATTGTACGTATTCTAAGCTTGGATGATAAACCAGGCAGGTCAGGCAGGGGAAGGGCATCTCCTAAGTGCAGAAGTGGGTTTTAAATAATTTTTGCTCTGGGGCGCCTGGGTGGTTGGTTGAGCGACTGCCTTCGGCTCAGGTCATGATCCTGGAGTCCCGGGATCGAGTCCCGCATCGGGCTCCCTGCTCGGCGGGGGGTCTGCTTCTCCCTCTGACCCTCTTCCTGCTCGTGCTCTCTGTCTCTCATTCTCTCTCCCTCAAATAAATAAATAAAATCTTTAAAAAAAAAAATTTTTGCTCTGGGGCACCTGGGTGGCTCAGTAGGTTAAGTGTCTGCCTTCAGCTCAGGTCATGATCTCAGGGTCCTGGGATGGAGCCCCACGTCGGGCTCCCTGCTCAGCGGGGAGTCTGCTTCTCCCCATGCCCCTCCCCCTGCCTGTGAACACACTCTCTCTCTCAAATAAATAAATAAGATCTTTAAATAATAATAAGAATTTTTGCGCTGTGGAAAGGTGGGTCCTACATATA
Organism: Mirounga leonina; assembly: GCF_011800145.1. Lineage (NCBI taxonomy): Eukaryota > Metazoa > Chordata > Mammalia > Carnivora > Phocidae > Mirounga > Mirounga leonina. The sequence continues at coordinate 40,615,105 of NW_023270839.1, forward strand.
CAGGAGTAAGTCGCCCCTACTTTGACCCACAGAATCGATTCTAGAACAGCACTCTGGGGTCATCCCATCAAGTGCCTACCTCAGGAAGCCTGACCACTTCACAGGTCCCCACACAAGCCTCTGGGAAACCAAGCCTGCCACTGTCACTCGAAATCAGTATTGCAAGGCCAGCACCAGGTTTAGGGTATGACTTGGGGCAAGTCACTCAAACTCTCTGGGTCCCTGTTTCTGACAACAATAACCAGCTTTGAAGAGTTGTTGTGAAACACAAATCAGATAACTATGGAGATAGATGGTAGCACTGGCCACACAATATTACGAATGTATTTAATACCACAGAACTGTATGCTTAAAAATGGTTAAGACGATAAATTTTATGTTATGTGTATTTGCCCCAATAAAAATAATTTAAAAAAAAAAAAAAAACCCACAACCTTAAAAATGAATGCACCAAAAAACTGCTTGCTCAAATGGGAAGTCCTAAAAAAGGTAAGCATCGTTAAGGTACTCTCCTGCAGTAACCAGCATGCACTCCTCCCAGGGGCCTTCACGGAAGGTTCCATCCCCTGGCACTCCCAGCTAAAGTCTCCTAAAGATCTGAGGGCCATTATTAAGTGCTATCCTGCTCTTTACTGCCTTCACTCCTCCTTTTTGCACAGGTAACATGTCTTAACTGCTCTACCAAAAAGCTCTGAGTCCACTGTGAGAATCCAGAGGTTCCTGATTATTCCAAAGTCCTTGTGCACTGATCACTCAAAGTGTGTGAAGCCCGGTGAGGGTCTGTGGATGGGAAGGCAGTGCAGCCTGGTGGGAAGTTCATGGGTTTTGGGTCATGCAGACTTGGGTGGAGTCCAGATGCTGCCAATGATCAATGGGACCCTGACCAGTAAATCTCTCTGAGCCTCAACCTTCTCATCTGTACAATGAGGATAATCCTACCTCGAGCTTACGCACCTCCTGAAATAACAGCACATAATAAGGGTTCAGAACATGGTTTCTATTATTTTTTTTTAAAGATTTTTTTTTTTTAATTTATTCATGAGAGATAGAGAGAGAGGCAGAGGCAGAGGGAGAAGCAGGCTCCCCGCGGAGCAGGGAGCCCGATGCGGGACTCGATCCCAGGACCCTGGGATCATGACCTGAGCTGAAGGCAGACGCTTAACCGACTGAGCCACCCAGGCGTCCCATGGTTTCTATTATTACGACTGCTGAAAAATTAGACGCGGCTCTAGCATGAACGCTTTCAGACCACTGGGGGCACTATTGAGAGTGCTCAACAGTTGTTCTCAAGCAGGGGTTCTTGAGGCACTGTGAAGAATCAAGGTTGTGTTTTTTATCTCAAAGACCAAGTAGGGACACCGAGCCTCAATGCCCAGCTTTGTACCAGGGTCTGCTGTTGCACCAGAATTAAACAGAGCTTCTTTAATCGTGCGGGCTAATGAGAAAAAAGCAGCATCCTAACACACAAATGTTTTTGTGCCAAGGGCCAGCCAAATGACCCCCCGGCAGGTTGTAGGGACAAAGGTTTCACAGTCATTCCAGTTGAGAAATGTAATAGGACAGGTGAGTCACCACAGGGCACGTGGCAGAGGAAGCAGCCAAAATGCTCCATGCAGCCAAAACCACAATCTGTAGCAAGGGGTGATTTAATCTTAATGGAAAAAACAGCATCTATCACATCAAATTAATATTGTTAATCTGGATATTATTGGCTTTGTAGTTTGCATTTTAATTTATAAACTTGTTCAGAGTTTAATATTGTGTAAGAGTTACAAGCATACGTTATTTATGCCTAGTTTTGTATTTATATATATTTAAATATTATTTTATTAATAATTTAAGACAATATTAGAGGTCTGTGGGAAGCTTTCTCCCCATTTAAAGTAGAACCATCTATACATTTCTCAAGTTTTAAAGCCATTGGCCTGAAAATTAATGCAGAAACAAACCTGGGGAGGGGCCCCTGGGTGCCTCAGTCAGTTGAGCATCTGGCTCTTGGTTTTGGCTGGGGTCATGATCTCATGGGTCATGGGATGGAGTCCCTCCGAACACCTCCGTAGGGTGTCTGCTTGAAGATTCCCTCCCTCTGCCCCTCTCCCCTACCCCTGCTCACACACAGATGCATGCACACACACACACACTCTCTCTCTCTCAGATAAATAAATAAGAAACAAACCTAGGGAGTAGTTAAGGTCCTTAAAAAAATCAGGTTTACTGGGGGGGGGGGGTGCCTGGGTGGCTCAGATGGTTAAGCATCTGCCTTCAGCTTAGGTCATGATCCCAAGGTCCTGGGATCAAGCCCCGCATCGGACTCCCTGCTCAGCAGGGAGCCTGCTTCTTCTTCTCCCTCTCCCCTGCACCCTGCTCGTTCTCTCTGTCTCTCTCTATCTATCTCTCAAATGAATACATAAAATCTTTTTTTTTAATCAGGTTTATTGGTCATTTCCTTCGACAACGGATGGGGAGATGGGTGGCTTGGCTGAGAAGAAATTGCAGTAGAACAGGCGAAGTTTATATGACTCACCCAAGGTCATTCACAAGTCAACCACCACACTCAGAATTCCTGCCCTGGATGGCAGGGAGGTCTCCCGGGCCCTGGGTGAATGAATTCCTTCCTCATTTGTTCCTAAAACATCTTACTCCTCACTGAGCAAGCAATAAAGCCTGATAAAGAAGTAGGCCGGGCGCCTGGGTGGCTCAGTCGTTAAGCGTCTGCCTTCGGCCCAGGTCATGATCCCAGGGTCCTGGGATCGAGTCCCACATCGGGCTCCCTGCTCGGCAGGAAGCCTGCTTCTCCCTCTCCCACTCCCCCTGCTTGTGTTCCTGCTCTCGCTGTCTCTCTCTCTGTCAAATAAATAAAATCTTTAAAAAAAAAAAAAAAAAAGAAGAAGAAGAAGAAGGCTTCCTGGCTCCTTGCCCTCCCCCACTCAGAGCCAAAGCTGCATTCAAGTGGTGGGAAAGGTAGACTCCTCCTCCCCGCTCCCAAAAGCACCAGAGGCTCCCAGCTCAAAGTGCTCCAAGATTGCCTGGAATAAAAGATTTCCTGTCTATTGTGCAGGGACACTGGGCTTAGTGTGAAGAAGCTTCCACCTCTTTCCCACCTCTGACACCAGTATCACCAATGGGTAGAGACACAGAGCCCCGCTCTGGGCTGGCTTCTGGGGGCGGGGGGAATAAACCAGTTTCAATGGGCTGGCTCGTTAGGGAGGTGTGACCAACACACCCAGGGGAAGGGGACAGGCCAGCATGCAATCGAGGGCTCAGATGTCTAGTTAAGAGGAGAGAGTTATAGGAACTCGGAGCAGAGGCAGACTGACAAGAGAGGGCAGAGATGGCAGCCCCCTATGGGGTGGGAGGGCCACAGCTGAGCTGTGCCCATCAAGTGGGACCTGGCTGAGTGGTCATTCCAGCCAGTGGCAACAGCTGTGAGAAGGATGATGGTGTTTCTAAGGCAGTGGAGAGGCTGAAGAGGAGTCTCACCTCCTACCAAGCTCCTCTCTGTGTCTCCACTGCCACCTTCTTGCTGATCCTCAGACTTACCAGGCAAGTTCTCACCTCAGGGCCTTTGCACTTGCTCTTCCCTCTGCTCAGTGCCCTCTGCCCCTGATTATATGCATGGCATCCTTCCCCTCAGTCTCCACTCCAGTGTCACTATCAGAGAGGCCTTTCCTGACCACACTGTATAAAATAGCAGCATCTAGGGGCGCCTGGGTGGCTCAGTCGTTAAGCGTCTGCCTTCAGCTCAGGTCATGATCCCAGGGTCCTGGGATCGAGCCCCGCATCGGGCTCCCTGCTCCGCGGGGGGCTCGCTTCTCCCTCTCCCTCTCCCGCTGCTTGTGTTCCCTCTCTCGTTGTCTCTCTCTGCCAAATAAATAAATAAAATCTTTAAAAAAATAAAATAAAATAAAATAAAATAGCAGCATCCCATTGCCACATATACCATGTTCCCTTGCTATCTTTCTTCATTATAACCACACAAAGTATATTATATAATGTGTTTGCTTTTTACCATCTGTCTTGCCTCACTTCAATACAAGCTCCACGAAGGCAAAGACTTTGTTTCATTCCCTGCTATGTTGAACATGTGGTCAATGTTCTGTATTTACAGAATGAATGAATGAATGAATGAATGAATGAATGAATCAGATGACAGAAGAATGCCTGTCAGAACTCCCGGAGCTGGCAGACTCCTCCAACAGACTACACTCCTGCTGACAAATCAGCAGTGTCTTCCTTCCATAGGTGACACCCGAGACCCAGAACAGGAGTGGTGGCAGGTGAGGGTGGATGGATACAAAGGGTGGGATGGGGGAGAGCAAGGGCGGAGGAGTTCAGAAAACCTGGCTCAGGCCCAGCTTGATTCCACTAGGAGAATGCTTTATGCTCTAAAGGAATCTCTAGCCCAGGCTTGAAGGCGGCAGGAAAGACAGTCAAGGCAAAAAGGCGAGTGATCAGTATGAGCCACAACCTAACAGATGGAGCGGGTCCTCAGGAAAGAATCACGGGAAATGTCAGAGTTTTCAAAGCTCCCAAACACACTCTCGGGACAAAACAGGGTCTGAGTCTCATCAGAGACAGGTGACAGAAGGAGGCAGGGGACACAGCAAAGTCGGAGAGAACAGAGCACCGCAGGGCCAGGAGAACCTCCTGAAGATATATGAAATAGACACAGAGGAAAGAGCTTGACCTTGACCCTCACTCGGCCTCCCGCTGGCTGAGTAAGCGCAGCAAGCCGCTTCACCTCTCCCAGCCTCCATTTCCTCATCAGTAAAGTGACAGCAATAATCCCAACTTCCCAGGGGTGTCACAAGGCTGACTTAAAACAGGTCCTGAAAAATTACTTGAAGTAGTACCCAGCATACAGCAGACATTCATCAAATTTATTCTCTTCCCTAAACTGAAGTAAGGGGAAAATAAATAAATAAATAAATAAATAAGAACTGACTTTTCAGGTAGATAATCCTGTTTTCCCTATTCCTGTGATTTATTAATTCAATAAATACACACGGAAGTGCCAGATGCTCGCTGGCCACAATGCTGGATGCAAAGAAGGATCCACCCCCACCCCCATGTCGGACCTCGATGGTCTTACATCCAGTTGGGAAGATGAGGAACCTTCCAGCCAAATGCAGAGCAATGACACTGGCATCGTATTATTAAGTACAGAATTGGCAGTGTAGCAATAAGTACTACACAAGTTCAGGAGAAGGAAAGATCAATGCTTCGAGATCACCGTGGGCTCCGGTGGTCAGGGGAGGCAGCTCAGACATTGGCCTTGAAGGAAAGGGCAGCTCGGTTTAAACATGGAGAAGGGCAGAACTTGAAGCAGGCTTGAAGGCGGCAGGGGTGGTGGGTCCTAGCAGGTAAGGACAGCGAGGCAGGTTGTGGAAGCCTTCGAATGTCTATTTGAGGAGTTTGGGCTTCATCCACTGACGACTACAGAAAAAAAAAAAATGTAAGGTGACAAGTGGAGAATAAACAAGGTCTCAGGATGACTTGAAGGAGAGACAGATGCGAGGCTGGGAAATGGCCCCTCCAAGCGACACGATGTGTCTGTGGCCCCGGCTTCCAGACTCGTTGCCACCTCTGCCCTCGGATTACAAACTGTACTATTTGCAAAGCCCCACAAACTGCTCCTTGAGACATATGTCCCTGTGCCCGGAGGATGCGAGACCAGAGCAGAAGACCAGAGCCATTGCCCAGCGTGAGGGAGAAAGAACCTGATGAAGGGGATGTCTCACACCGTAAGTAAAGGAGGACTCATATCCAAGAAACATAAGAAAGGAAGCTGGTACATGAATGCTGGAATTAGAGGAAGGGGGTGGGCATCAAAAGTGTTGCTGAGGTTTTGAGCCCAAGCAGCTGGGAAGGTGGTGGTGCCAACAACAGAAGTGAAGGATCCAGAAGAGCAGATGGCTTGAGACATGGGAAGACATCAAATTTCAATGTAGGCACATAAAGTTCAAAATGGCAGCCGGATATCCAAATAATAATAGTGAGAACAATAATATCTAATCGGCACCTGAAATGTAGCATGAGAGGTGGAGACTGATAGGTCAGCGGAAACCAGGAATCCAAGACTGGTAAGGAAGCCACTGTGACCTGCCTACTAGCCAGAACCAGGGCTGGCTATATTTGGACTCTCAAAGACACTGTAACGGTAGAGATAAGATCTCATCTTGGCTTAATGGTCCCATTTTACCATGGAAAAAAGCAAGAGGAAGCAATTTGTGCAGAAGGAGCTAATAACCCATCCATACTTAAATGCTGGCATTCCGGTAGGCACTATGAACCACCTCCTCCAGGAAGCCTTCCCTAACTACTGCAGCTCCCACTGATGTCATGCTCCTCCTACCACTGATGTCATGCTCCTCCTACCAAGTCATAATTATTTACTTACACTCTGGTTGTTCTCTGATTATTTGATAGCCTACTCCTCTCATACCTCCTGCACTAGATTATAATTCTTTGATGTCAGAGATCAAATCTTCAAATAATCTACTTCTTGTATACCAATCAACTGTAATTATTGAGTTAATTCAGATTTATCTTCCCAATAAATCCCCATTACACAGATGAGTAAACTGAGGCACAAAGAAGTAAAAAGCTTAGCCTAAGGTCACAAGGCTAAAAAGTAGACAGACGATTCAAACCCAGGTCTTAAACTCTACAGCAGGTGCTGTTGGTTGCTTCTTTCGAAAACCATTCCTCTCTGAGGCCCAACACACAAATCAAGATTGTTCTAGGCCAGTGATGGTGGTCTTCTTCCCTGGCCTGTGGTTGGTGTACATGATCATGTGATTCACATTTGCAGCCAATGAGACCCTAGGGAAATTCTGCTAAGGGGCCTTTGGGAAAGGTTTCCCTCCAGCCTTTTCTGCCTCTGCTTCTTATTGTAAGGGTGTAATGGCTGGAGCCATTGCAACCATCTTATGACCTTATGAACAAGGAAAGATAAAAAGAATCTAGATCTTGATGATGCTGTTGAACCACTGAAAGAACCAAGCTCGGGGCAGACATAGCCCACACCTCTTACAATGGGAGATACTAAGTTCCTTACTGCCTCAGCCAGTTGAGTTCAAGTTTTCTGCTATTTACAATCCTGACTGATACCCACTCCAATAGAGGCCTCTTTCCCTAAAGATACCTGAGTCAAGCATTATGGGAGATACATAACAAGTAAAAGTCCTGGTCCCTGCCCTCATTGTGCCTGTCCCGAGATTGGACAATCAATAAGTGTTCGATCTATATTAGATTGAGTCTCCCTTTGCTCACCGGTACCAGGTGATATATATTCCCTGAAAGCATCTTTCTTCCCTTTACTAAACCTCACTGATTATCTCTAGGTTTCAGCCTCACAATTGGACTCTGGCTTCAACATTACTGACCAGGTCCTTCCCTGTAGCATCCCCCCACCTCTGAGGATTGAGCTAAAAGCAAGGTACTTGCACTTGGCCCAAAGAGACCATCAGCGAAACTCCGCATTCCTAAATATTTGTTCTCTGAAATGTCTTTCTCAATTAGATCTCACCCAAATGTTTGAGAGTCAGGCTGAATTCCAACTTCCTGCTCCAGAACAGACATGTTGAGCCTGCGTAATTACTGCAGCCAGCTTTATTTGCTATAAAAACATGGATTTTTTTTGCTCCTTCTCAACTGTAAAATAATCAATAAATAGGATCCAGATGAAAAATGCCCGCATTTAGAAAACAACCCTTTTACGGTTCTTTTCTTTGGGGTCTAATTAATACGTTGGGGATAAAATGTGCTGTTACATTTACCCAACCAGCTACATTGAAACACAAACTCTCCTTTCCTCCTGCTGAGATAGGGCTTCACATCAGAAATATAGGTGAAACAGACAGTTTCAAAACATTCCAAAATGTTCAACAAACAGATCTGTAAACCTGTGATGCGGACTTCCTCCAACCCCTCTCTGTTCACACTGGCTGTTCAATTTTTCTCTCTTCTCTAAGAACACATTGCGTAGTTACTGTCAAATGAGACACAGATAGTCCCATTAGCAGGAGAAGCAATCTCTCTGACTTTCTTTCTTTTAAATGAAGAAGACATGCCTTTTTGGATACTGACCACCCAGGCCATGAAAGTTTCATGAGGGGTTCTCGAAGCAGATGACACCTTTTCAATTATAAGCACTGCTATAATAAACCCCCACAGAGCCACAGGGCATGGAGGCTACATCCAACACATGACACCTATTTATTCCCTAATTATATTGCAATATATTCTCTTTCTGTGTGTGCTGAAGATAAAATATTCTTTTAATTCTATGGCCTCCTGGGGGGACGAAGGGGAGGGGATTATACAGAGGCAAATTCTGGGAGTTCCTAGAGCAAAATCACAGTCTTTGTCCCAGGCTCCTTGACTGCATGCATGATCTCAAGAAAATCTCTCACTTTCCCTTGTTCTACCACAGTGGTTCTCAAAGTGTGGCCCCAGACCAAGAGTACCAGCATCACCTGGGAACTCCTTACAGATTCAAATTACTGGACCCACTCTGGACCCACTGAATCAGAAACTTTGGGGGCGGAGCCCAGCAATCTGTGTTTAAATAAGCCTTCCAGGGTGAAGTCTAAGAGCCACTGGTCTACAAAATAGAAAGGAAAGAGCATTATTTTAAATCAAATCAGAGATCAGGAATACCTGGACTCTATAGTGCTGGGCTCCCTTCTGCATAGCTGTCCCAATCTGCAGAGTCGGGGCTCCATTTACCCATCTGTACAATGGGGCTACAGAGTTCAAGTAGCTGTGGATGCTGAAATTTAAGAGGTACATGGCTATCTAGCACCAGTCTCTATGGATACCTAGCAAGATCACAGTTGCCAACACTCACCAGCTCTCTCCCCCTGTGCTCTGACTGGCAGCAACTCTGCAGAGCTGCTCCCCAATGCCATATCTAAGGTCTTCAATGCAGCCGCCTCTGGGTTACCCTTGGCAACCAGGAGCTGGGGTCATGGAAGACCAGAGGCTCTCCAAATCTCATAGCCAACAGCTCCAAGCCTTTCACCTCAGAGCCTTGAACCACTAGAGGGGAGGCTCAGAATTCTCTGTTATATTGTCCTGTTTCTTCAGATATCTTTTGTGTATTTGCCTCCTTTCCACATCTAGACTTTACCTTACAGAGAACAGAAGCTTAGAATGGCAGCATCACGAGGTATGGGACTCTGCCTGGCTGGTTCAGCGGTGTATCCCCAAGGCTTAAACCAGTGCCTGGTAAAAAGTATGAGCTCGAAAACTATGTGTTGACTAAATATTCCTAGCACAGTAAATGCCCTGCCCATAGTAGGACCAAGAGTGTGTTCAAAACCCCTCAAGTATCTAAATTCTGGAAGTTTTGGATGGAGGAACAAAGAAACTATTTGAAAGACCAGGGAACAAGGAGAAAAGGGTAAAGGAGAAGCAAAAGGCTGAATATGACCCTTGCTGACTTCCCAGCCGATTGCTCACCCTAGTGCTAGAAGATTCTGGGGACACGTTCTGAGTTTGCTTTCTGAGGAGCTGGCTCTTCCAACTGCCCTAGTGCTTCTCTCTCAAAAGGCAGATTCTCATCCACCCTGACTCTGCTGTCCTTTGAACAAGTCATGAGCTTCCCTGCCCGTCTCTTCATGCTCAAGCCTTGTGCCCCACCAACCTCCTCCCCCAACTGGAAATCTACCCAAGGCTCGATTCCAAATCCTCCCTTCTCCAACTGTCCATCATTCTGCCCCCTCCAAAAGCGATTTCACCTGAGCAGGTCTAGCTTCCTTGGCTACAAGACAACAGCTGTTCTCCCTTTATGGGGCTGGGCCAGGTCTAAGGGCTCCCTTTGCCCGCAGACTTCAGTGCAGGCACAGGATAGGTATGCAACAAACCATTACCTCAGTGATTTATCCTGGGAGGTGATCCCAGCTCAGCGACTAACAAGAGAATCCTGAGACCAGTCCTCAACGCCTGCCAAGGGCACACTGTGGCCTGACCGGAAGCACCAGCCCCACGCTAAGAAAGTGATGATGAGAGTACTGGGGGGGGGGAAAAAAAAACTGAACTAGGAGTCAGGAGACCTGGTTTACATTCCCTTCCACCCCTTAACCAGCTCTAAGCAAGTCCTTTCACTTCTCTGGGCCTCAGTTTGCTGATCTGGGAGATGGGAGGAAGAGATGGAGACCGAGGAGACCTTGAATTTTGAGGGACTTAAACAATCTGTGAGCCACCGAAAGGGGTGGCGTGTGGCGTGCCCCAGGGAAAACCCGCCAAACGAGCTGAGGATGGAGTGCTCCTGGGTGGTCGGTTCGACGCCCTCCCGGCCCCCAGTCCAAGCTACGGGGAGTCCAGGGAAGACGGCGGGCGGGGAGGAACCCTTTCCTCAAAGCCCCCACCTCTCGGTCCCACTAAACCTGCTCCAAACCCTTCAAGAGAACCTCTCCAATAGCACTCCAACAAAGAAGGCTGCGAGGCAGGGGCCGCTAGCTCCGCGGAAGCCGCACGCGCGGCGAATCCGGTCCCCGGGACTCCGGAAGCCAGCGGACCTACCCCCCCACACCCCCCCCGCAGGCTCCGAGAGCCACGGCCGACCTCCGCTCCGTGCCACCCGGCCCGGGAATTAACCCCTGCTTCCCCGACAGAGCGCGGGGAGGGGAGAGGGAGGGCCACTGATGCCCGGGCATGAATACCCTGGCCAGAGCGAGCCGAGATGGCCAGGATCCCAAGCCACCCAAAGGCCTCCTCCAACCTGCCAGAGGCCCTGCTTTAGCCGCTCCCGGGAGGACGGAGTGGGAGATCCTGAGGCGGAGCCACTTTGACATATTTTTCTAGAGGGCCTGACCACGCGGGAAGGACGCAGACCAGCCTCGCAGCGCGGGCTAGGAGGAACGGCTCCCGAGAGCGGCTACCGGAGGATGGGGCCGGCGAGTCCGGGTCCGGGAGAAAGCAGCCGGGGTGGTGGACTCCGCAAATTGTCAAGCCCCGGCTCTGCACTCCCAGGTTCCCGACGGGTCACGGCTCCGTCTCACTCACGGACCTGGACGCCCGCGGGGAACAATTTTGCACCTTTTTAAGTCGTATTTTTTTTCCCTAACATATTAGGAAAAATAAACCAAGTCCAGGAGGAAGGCGGCTGCGCTCTGTAGCTCCAAGGGGCCACAACCACTACCATTGCCCCACCTCCAACACTACCGCCCAAGGCTGGGCGAGAAGTTGGGAACTTCGGGACCGCGCTCCAGGCGCGCACTGGGAGTGTCTCGCTTCTCTTCTAACTTCGCAGGCTGGGGTCGCCGCGGAGGGAGGGAGGGAGGGACGTCCGGGAAGTCAACCCACAGGGCTGTTCACGTCCCCGACTTCCCCGAAGAGAATCGGGGCGACGGGATGAGAAAGAATGAAAGGAGCGTACGTTCCGTTTCGCGCCTCCAAAAAGCAAAAAGCGCGCAAGGCTCGGACTGGGGCTTGGCGGCGGAGAGGCGCTCCGCTGGCCCCGGCGGGGAACCTGGCCGCGCCCCGCAGGCTCCGCGCCGCGACCCCGGCACGAAGGGCGCCCGAGGCACTGCGCGCAGTAGGCGCGCCCGGGGCGGCTCGGGGCGGCTCGGGGCTGGGAGTCCCCAGACTCCGGGGGGCGAGCTGCGCCCTCCCCGGACCACGGCGCCACGCCGCGCCGCGCCGCTGCGCTCGGGTGTTCCCCGCCGCGGGCGCTGCGTCCCGACTGCGGCCAGAGGGCCCGCGCCTGCCCACGCCGGGCGCCCAGCGTCCTGCCGGGACCCCCGGTGTTCTCCCACGCGCCGGCGTTCGCTTCCTCCCCGCGCCAAACTCGGCTCCCGCGGCCCGCACCGAGCAGGGCAGCGGAGATCCGCGGAGCCGGGGGAAAGTTAGTCGCGGGGCTGCAAAGCCCCCTCCCCGGGACCGCAGCCCCCAACCGCCGTCTCCCTGTGCCGCCCGCGCGTCCCGGCTCCGCGTCCTCGCAGTCCCCGCTACGCCGCCTACCTGCTTCGGCGGCCGCCCGGAGCTGGGCCGGCCAGTCGCGCGGTCCCGTCCTCCAGAGCCCGAGCCGCGCCGGGAGCCGGAGCTGCGGGCAGCCTAGAGCCGGGCGGCGGGCGGCGGGCTCCGCGAGCGAGTGAGCGAGTGAGCGAGCGAGCGAGCCGGCGGGCGGCTGGAGCCGCGGCTGCTGCTACCGAGCCAGCCCCCACCCCCCGCGTCCCTCGGCCCCTCCCTCCGCTTCCCGCCCAGCTCCCTCCTCCCTGCTCGTGGCTCCCTCCTCCCCTTTCCCTCCGTCTCCCCCTTCGGTCCTTTCAGACCCTGCTCTCCCTCGCTCGCTCGCCTGCTTTTTCCTATTTTTCAGTCCCTCTCCAGCTTTCCTTTAGGTTCCTTTTCTCTGATTCTGGATTTTCCAGCATCTCTTCTCACCACCCTACCCTCCACTCCGCCTTTTCGCCCTTCTGCTCGGTCCTCTCCCATCCCTCTTTCCTCTCTCTATCCCCTCTCTGTGTCTCTTCGCTGTTTTCTCTTCCTTTTAACCTTTTCCCGTCTCTATTGTCGTTTATCCTCCCCTCCTCCCTCCGGGTGGGTCAGAACGACCTGCGGGCTGCCTCGGGAAGGGAAATCTCCCCGGGGGTGTCGGGGGAGCCCCTAGGCCTGCTGGTAACAGGCTAAGGATAGAGAGGGACCGGCCAGGGCTGGAGACTAGAACTCCAGAAAGGGGCTTGAGAAATTTCTGGGCCAGGGGGGATAAATCGAGAAGGCACAACCCGCAGAATGTCAAACCCCGAAGCAAGCTGGGTTGAGCCAAGCCTGGTAAGGGGAGGAAACTGAGGCCCAGAGAGAAGAGAGCAAGGACTTGCCTCGCTGAGGTCTGCTCCAGAGGCGGGGCCTAGATCACCCCTGCTCCTCTGCTGGCAGGGTAAATGCGAGGGTAAATGCGAGGGTGCCTGTCCCAAGCCCCAAGCCCCCAGGGCCACTAGGAGGAAGCCTTCTCCCACCTTGGGCCAACTGGCTAGCCCCACAGCACTCCTAGAAGGTGCTGAGCCCTAACGGAAGACTTGGCCCAGATGTGGAGAGTGGAACCCCTTCTCCCCAGCCCCACTCTTCTCTGAGCAATGGGGGACTTACCAATGTACTTCTGCTTATTAGGGATAAAGCAGCAATGGGGTGCTTTGCTTGTGTGATGTGTCTCCTTTTCTCCTTGAACTAGAACAAAAGCAGGAAGGCCCAGGCTGGGAGAAAGGTGCTATACACACGTCTCCCCAGGAATTTCTTACAAATAAAGCAAACAGGTTGTCTGAAGCTTGGAGAAATGTGTGTCTGTAATTCTATCCGGGCACCTAGCCCTCAAAGGTCAACCACTGATAATCATCTTCATTCTGGGTCTGATGGGGGAGGTTTTTCTTGGCATTTTCCACATTTCAGCCCAGTGGGATCCAGAGGAGAGCTGCAGGGTCCTGATTCCCACAGATCCCATTCTGTAGCCCTGCTTCATCAAAACAGGATCATCATTCTCCTAGTTTCACCTCGAATTGCTGGGGCCAGAGTTTGCCCCTTTCAATCCTGTCCCTTCCATGATACCAACCAGAAGCAGACCCTCCATCCAGCCCTGGGTAGAAACCTGCCTTGGGATATTGGCAAAACCCCACACAAATATTCCATCAAGTCCCCTACCTTGGGACATCAAATCCAATAAATAAACGCATGCTGGGGCCTCTGTTGTTCACACCACAAAACCAGAAGAAGCATCAGGCCAGGGCTGGACCTGGGTAAGCAAGTGAGGCACCCAGGGCATGTTTAAAGAGGTGGTCACTGCCGGGCGCCTGGGTGGCTCAGTTTGTTAAGCGACTGCCTTCGGCTCAGGTCATGATCCCGGAGTCCTGGGATCGAGTCCCACATCGGGCTCCCAGCTCAGCGGGGAGCCTGCTTCTCCCTCTGACCCTATCCCCTCTCATGCTGTTTTTCTCTCTGTGTCAAATAAATAAAAATAAACAAAATTTTAAAAAAAATTTAAAAATAAGAGGCGGTCACTGCCTGTGTCATGCATATACAGAGTGAGCATCTGAGAGGGAGCACCTCCTTAAATTCTGTACCCCGGGAGTCTTCCTGCTTCACCCTAATCCTGGTCAAATAGGGTTGTCACTAACTAGCTGTGTCACCTTGGCCCATCTCGATGCCTCTCTGACCTTCAGTTTCCCCACCTGACTATGAAGGAGCTGAAACAGATACTTTCCAAGACCTTCTCCAGCTCTGAGGTGCTGCAGTTTGTGGGTATCAGAGATGCCAAAGGCTAAGAGAACAGGTCCGAACTTTCTGGGTTTGTACTCCTCCTCCAGCCCTTACTAACTGTGACACTGGACAGCCATTTTGCTTCCCTAACCTCAGTTACCCTGTGAGTAGGTTGGGATGGATAAGAGCACTGTGAGCCCTCTGAGGATTAACCCAAATAATACACAGAGGAGCGCTAGACAACCATTAGCAATGATAGTCTACAAGGTAGGTATTTGCATATTTTTTCTTCATCTTCACATTGCCTTTTGGATTATACCTTCCACCTCCTACCATGCCTTTCACCCTCACCTCTGGGTGGTAGACAGCCATTTGTAATTCTCAAACCCCAGTTCTGCCAGGTTTAGGGAGGTGGGCAGGTCTTCCCGGATAACCCTCCCACCGCATCTCAAGGAGCAAATGCACAGGAAGCAACCTGCTCCCCCACACCACACACTCCCACACTGCCACCCTGTCAGGCGTGAATTGCGCAGCTTGGGGTTGCTGGCCCCCTCTGTGCTGGGCTGGGGATTGCCTGGTTTTCTGCCATACTCTAAAAAGCCACATGGATCTATAAAGCTGCACCTTCTCCGCCCAGATGGCAGACCTCCAAGGACACAGGTCCCAACAGAGCCAGGAACACTTTTAGCAAATATCTCTGAGAGTCAGCTTGGGGTCATGTTGGAGCCCATGAGCCATCATTCATTTGCCAGTTCCCGAGTGCCTGCTTACGGGAGCACTGCTTTGCACATCCCACTGCTGTGGACATGTTCAACCCAGCTGCAAGTTTGTTTTGGAAATTACGGTAACATCGAAGACCAGGCTGCTCCTCGAAATGCCTAATCTGAGACAAAAGTCCACTATTCTGAGCTATAAGTCCTGCTCTCAAAAAGCTTATGTTCTAATTGGGGCAAGAAGACAGTAGAGCGCAGGAGTGGAGTGAGGTGATTGAGAGCAGAGGCCCCCAAAGCAGCTGCCTGAGTTCGAGTCCTGCCTCCATCACTTGTTAGCTAGGTGAGGGCGAGTGAACTACCTAAGCCCTCTGTGCTTCAGTGTTCTTGTCTGCAAAATGGGAATGACAATGAGATAAACAGTGCTACCATCCCCATCTCACAGAGGAGGAAACCAAGGCTCAGAAAGAAGGCTCACCTGGCTCAAGGCCACACAGAAAATCAATAGAGCCCAAGCAGAATGGACATCATTGTCTTTGCTCCCCCCCACTCCCCTCCCCCTGGGCTTCTCCTATCTTTCCTTCTAGAGCTCTCCCAAGTGTCTCTTCTCCCGTAAAATGGCATCTGACACCCAGTTCATTTCCACCTCTAAACACTTCAGCCTGGATGGGACTGGAAGGTGAGGAGGCCCAAACTCTGGTGACCAAGGTGAGAGGGCCTTCTCATTTTTAGAAATAAAGGACCAGAAGGCTAGGACACAGGACAGATGTCCAGGACTCCAGCCGCAATGCTCCCCACCCTCCTTCCACTCAGGTGTACAGGGAATTCCCTATGTTCTCCTTCCTTCCTCTCCTCTCCCTCCTCTCCTTGCTTCCCCCTCTCGCTTTCGCAGAGCCCTGGGTCAGAGCCCCAGGGAGGAGCAACCACCGAAAACCCATCAGGGGATGACTGGAATTTGCTGAGTGACGGAAAGATTTCAACTCGTCCACTGAAACCTGCCCCACCACACCCTAAGGTATTTGGGGCCTTACTTACCTCCATATCTATTACAAGAGGCTTAGCCTTGTTAAGAGAATAAATAAAATATATACAGTTTCCTTTTTTAAGATTTTATTTAATTATTTGACAGAGAGAGAGTACAAGCAGGGGGAGTGGCAGGGGGAGAGGAAAAAGAAGACTCACCGCTGAGCAGGGAGCCCGATGCGGGACTTAATCCCAGGACCCCGGGATCATGACCTGAGCCCAAGGCAGACGCGTAACCGACTGAAACACCCCAGCATCCCCATGTCTACAGTTTATTACTAAGGTATACATAGGGTCTCATTTAACTCTCCCAGCAATAGTCTACAGCAGGCAGTATCATCCCCCTTTCACAGAAGGGGAAACTGAGGGTCCAAGACAAAGTGATAGAACCCACATTTGAATTCAAGCCTGCTCACAGCTCTTCCCTCCATGCAACCGAGTCTTGCGCTTTAGGGCTGGCACTAGGGTAAGGCAAGCGAGGATCCTTGAGCCAAAACACAAGAAGGCACGTGCTCTCGGGCACCAACGTCTACTTACACAACCCTGAGAAAAAGCAACCTTCGGATACCCTCCAAAGAATTATAGGGACTGCGGGATCCCTGTGTCCAAGCCACTGCCAAGGTGCAGAGAAGAAACCACAGAGGAGCCAGCATCCAAGGGAACCTTCCAGTGTTGCCTCCTCTCACAGAACACACACCAACAGTACGCCGGACACATCCTCTGACATACCCACACGCAGCAATCCTGCCCAGTACACGATTACCAAGAGAGAACAACCCAGCGCACCTACATCCGCATCGACACAACTCAAAATGCCTGCACATGCATATAATACAATTCCTGCCCTCACTCCAAAACGGGGGAGGGAGACAGAAGATCTGAGTAAAACCCTGGAAAAACTTCCTTCACAAGCTTTTTATGAACCCGCAGCCACCAATCAAAGTCTTGATTAACTTGGTTGTATTTATTAGATTGTGTTCAATATTTAATAACTTTGAATATGGATGGAATATTTCATGAGATTGGTAGAGACCTATTTATGTATAACCGTCAGAAGGGCCAATTGCTTTGAACTGGGAATTGAATGGAACTCGAATTCTCAGAAGCCAGAGCTGGAAATCTCTCCATTGTACATTTTCATGGATTTATTTAAATTATAGGTTATCATCATGACATTATTACGCTATTATTTGTTATGATGCTCTACTTTTATAACCGATTATTACACAGTCCCAGGAAATGTGGCGTTGAGACATTGAATTTCCTTGCGTCCAGGCGAATTTGAATTGGGTTTGTTCTCTTTCCTTCATGTTTACCAGGAAAAGGGACCAAATGTGATGTTGTGAAATGTATCACGTCTTAAGCCCTTAGTCCTCCCACAGGCACAAGATGATCTGGAAGCAATTTATGGGGTATACATTGTCCAAGACCAATTTGTCCAAGAGAAGGAACTCAGCAGACTGCAGACAAGCAACATGAATTTCTGAATCTTTTTTACAGAAATGAGAGAATCAGATGCAAAACAAAGCTTCCAGAGGCATCATGGAGGTTCCTGAAAGTCCTTGGAGGATTGGAGATTCTGGAAGTTAAAAAATGAACTCAGCATATCCACGTATGCAGATTTTATGTAAGTTACCGTTATTATTAATGGTGCTATCTAGGTAAGAGGTAATTATAAAATGTGATTTGTTAGGGGCCAAAGTTAAATCATTGGAAATGGTCCTTATGCCACAGCAGTCTGCAGCCCAGCAGGATGTAAACTGCTTACTCACAAAAGAGAGAAAATGCATCCTCCATCAAATACCTCATTTTCCTGACACACCTTTGTCATATTCTGATTTGCTTTGATTTGGGGTCCAAAGCACATGTAAATGAATGCTGTCAAAAGAATAGTAATGATAATAAAACCATTAGGTGGAGAGTAAGCCTCTGACTCAAATCTGTGTAATCATACTTCTTGGATACTATTTTCATTGTATTTGCAGCAGATAATGGGGGAAAGTATACCTCTAAACACTTCCCCCTCTCCTCACCTTCAACAGTCGGCCAACCCTTACATCCTACCTGATAGCCATGCCAGTTTATCTGAACGTCCTGAATTTGACATAGTGTTCTGCCCTCCCCCTACCCCCGGCCCCCATCTTTATTTCTGCTGTTCTCAGACCCTGAACGCCCTTCCCATCCTTTTTCAAGCTTGGCAAACTCCAGTCTTGTCCTTTAAAACTCTGCTCATTGACAAGGCCTTTCTTGGCCCCTCTACCCTATCTGTTTACCTACGTCGATTAGCACTCTTCCCACGGTCATATGATTATTGGTTCATAGGTCTACCTGCCCCCACTGGACAGTGAATTCCATAGAGGCATTTCAATATCTCCAAGGTTTCAGATGGTGCCTGACCTAATGTTGGAGGGGTGGAGGGTTGGACTTGGACATAAAGGCACATGGGTTTTGCTTTTGGCTATTTATCCTCTGACTAGAGTGGAGCAAGGTGTTGGTGTAGGAGCCATCTTACTTTCCAGAAAGCTCATAATGTTCTGCATTCATAGACTCAAATCAAAACTCAAAGGGATTGGTTACTCCTTTGCTTTACAGATAAAGTCATCATCCTCATGTTTTCATTCAACCAGCATTTATAAACTTCTTACCAGGTGCCAGGCTCTCCCTGCCCTGAGATACAACCCAAATTACGAAGTCAACCCAAGGGGACTGCTGGGAGTGCACAGGGTTTGGGGGCAGCCTCTTTTCTCCAGCACTGCTGGCCATTCCCTCCAGTGACCGAGAGACTTTGGGGGAAGCAGAAGAATCTCCACCTCAGGAAGCTGTCTGGGACTCCTGCCCAGTGGTAGCTTGATTTGGCAAATCCATAGCTTTTTTTTTTTTTTTAAGATTTTATTTTTTATTTATTTGAGAGAGAGAGAGAGCGCACAATGGGGGGGGAGGGGCAAAGGGAGAGGGAGGACGCAGGGTTCGATCCCAGAACCTTGGGATCATGACCTGAGCCAAAGGCAGATACTCAACTGACTGAGCCATCCAGGCACCCCAAATCCTTAGCTTTTTAATACACGCCTCAAATCCTTTGTGGAAGTAGGTAGGGTATCAACTCAATTCTCCCATAAAACAAACTGCCACCCTGCCCTTCAGCTTCCTCTGCCCCCACTTCCTGCTCTGCTCTTCGTCCGCCAGCAATGCTGAAAGCTTGCAGGCCCTGTGTCTATTAGACAACAAGCTACATGACGAAGGGACTTTGGTCTGCTGCCACACATCTAGCTCCTAGGACAACATCTGGAACACAGTAGGCCATCAAGAATGTTTCTTAGATGAATTAGTGAATGACATGTCATCTCTTTGTCTTTGCTAATGATGTCTCCTCTGTTTGGAATGCCCTTCCACCTTTTGTCAACCCAACTCTTACTCATCCAGTGAGAGAGCTCAGGCATATTGTCCCGTAGCAAGTTTTCCTTGAGGCCCCTGAGCTGCACCAAATTCCCTTCCTCTGGGTTTCCTGAAACCCTGTGCATAGGCCTCTCTTACCACTAACCCCAACATGCTGCATTGATCTATTATGCATCTGCTGCCCACACTGGACATTGATATTGTGAAGACAGGAACCACACGCTATTCATCTTCATACCCTCACCTCCTTGGCAAGGTGTCTGACACACAGAAACCACTCTATAATGATTTGTCAAGTTGAGCTAAACAACCCCAAGAGGATGCAGATTGGGTCATACCAAATGTGATTGCTGATTCAGTTGGTCATTTGGCAAATGTTGATTGAGTGCCTATGATGTTCCAAGCACTGTTCTAGGTACTGGACATCCAGCACCGAGCCAGATGGACAAAAATAATGATAATGATAGTATTTGTTTTTGTTTTTGTTTTTTTTAAAGATTTTATTTATTTGACAGAGAGAGACACAGTGAGAGAGGGAACACAAGCAGGGGGAGTGGGAGAGGGAGAAGCAGGCTTCCTGCAGAGCAGGGAGCCCGATGTGGGACTCGATTCCAGGACCCTGGGATCATGACCCGAGCTGAAGGCAGACGCTTAACGACTGAGCCACCCAGGCGCCCCAATGATAGTATTTGTTAATCAGACATGATCCAGACACTTTACGAGGCTAGTTGAGTGGTGTATAGAGTCAATATGAAAACGGCTTCAAACTTCAGCTTTAACCATAGTATGATTTAAATAAGGCAAGAAATTCAGGGTCTCAATAACTCCACGGTCTCTCTTTCCCAGGCTTCAGTATCCCCACCTGTATTATGGATAAATGCTGTAATCTCCCAAGAGATGTGTTAATATATGTTTATACAGGGGCCTCTGAAATTTCTTGCACATTTTTAAATCTCAATAATTTGCCTGGAAATACTTTGCAAATAGCGTGAAGTATCCCAAGGCTTAGAAAACACTTCACAATTGCACAAAGTACAATCTAAATCCCATGATAAATAAGAAATTAGAGTCCAATCAGCTTGCAATTCAGTTGAAATTCATTGCCTTTAAAATGTCTTTTATGGATTTCTTTGATCCTACCCACCTACCTATGTTACACTGAACCAACTTTTATTGAGTCCTTCTATTATGTCAGGCACTGTAGTAGGCATGAAGGAAAACCAAGATTAATAAGATATGATCTTAACATTAAAGAGCTCCCAGTTTTGTGGGAAAGACAGAAACACACCTTACCTACTGTAACCTGTGAGACTGGGAAATGCCGTGACCCAGGTATACACAAGCAGCCATGGGAGTGCAGAGGACAAGCATATTCATGTTGCTGGGGCTGGTATCAGGAAGGCTTGACCAAGTGGTGGTGCCTGAGCCACATCTGAATCCATGAGTATCGTCTGGCAAACAGTGAAAAGAAGGGAAAAGATGTGGGGCGCCTGGGTGGCTCTGTTAGTAAAGCATCTGACTCTTGATTTTGGCTCAGATCATGATCTCAGGGTTGTGAGATAGATCCCTGCACTCAGTGGGGAGTCTGCCTGAGATTCTCTCCCTCTGCCCTTCCCCCCCACTTGTGTGTGTGTGTGTGTGTGTGCGCGCGCGCGCGCGCGCGTGCACACGTATGCGCTCTCTCTCTCAAATAAATAAATCTTAAAGAAGGGGGGGAGGATGGGCTAGAAAGAGAAGGGATGTGGGCACCATGATAGGAAGTGCATGGCAACACTCAAGAAGTGTACACATCATAGGCAGCTGGAGCAAATGTAATAGAGAAAAGCTTGGAAAAGTGAGCTGGGCTCTGATGGTGAAGGATATTGACTGATAGGTTAGAATTTTATTCTGGAGATAATGGAGAATATTATCAAAGCTTAAGGGTTGTTTTGTTTTAAATATTTTTATTTATTTTATTTTATTTATTTGACAGAGAGAGACACAGCGAGAGAGGGAACACAAGCAGGGGGAGTGGGAGAGGGAGAAGCAGGCTTCCCGCTGAGCAGAGAGCCTGATGCGGGGCTCGATCCCAGGACCCTGGGATCATGACCTGAGCCGAAGGCAGACGCTTAACGACTGAGCCACCCAGGCGCCCCAAAGCTTAAGCGTTTTAAAGTTACATGATATCTTTATGTATATGTTATACATGTTATAAGGACATATGTTATAATATTCTGCCACAAGAAATGCATAAAGACCAATACTATTTGCCTCACAGGGAGTATTTACTGCATGTCAAGAGGGCTGTGTTAAGCACCTGATAAGCGCTGTCCCATTTTACCACAACAACCCCAAGCTGAGGTATCGTGATGCCCATTTTACAGATGTGGCAACGGAGGATCCAAGTGATTAAGTCTCCCAGCTAGTCCGTAGCAGACCTGGAACTTGAAAGCAGATGGATCTGACTCCAAAGCCCATGATTTTAACCTCTGGGCTGTGGCAGCAGCTTGTGGAAACAATAAACTCATGAATGAGGGGTTTACATAAAATTCTCTTTTCAGCCTTAGTATATATCAAAGGTTTTTAAATATTAGCTCTCTTTAACCCAGTAATGAGATTTCTGGGAATAAATCTTAAAGAAATCATCAGAAATTCACCCAAAGATGAATGCACAAAGATGATTATTGAAATATTACTTATACTAGAGAAAAGTTGTGAAGCAATCTAAGTGCTCAGCATTAGGAAAAGGGTTCATTATAAAATGATGGAGTACTATATGAGCATCAAAATTATGATTGCATGAGCTAGAAAATTATATATATATATATATATATGCACAGAAAAAAAAAGAGAAAAAATGCAAAAGACACATGTCAAAATGTAATTGGTCACCTAAGTGAGGGGACCAGGCTTTTTTCCTCCTACACATTCCATATTTTCTACATTTGAGCACCTCATTCTTTTTTTTTTTAAGATTTCACTTTTTTTTTTTTTAAAGATTTTATTTATTTGCGAGAGAGAGAATGAGAGAGAGCATGAGAGGGAGGAGGGTCAGAGGGAGAAGCAGACTCCCCGCCGAGCAGGGAGCCCGATGCGGGACTCGATCCCGGGACTCCAGGATCATGACCTGAGCCGAAGGCAGTCACTTAACCAACTGAGCCACCCAGGTGCCCTTAAGATTTCACTTTTAAGTAAACTCTATGCCCAACGTGGGGCTCAAACTTACAAAACCCTAAGATCAAGAGTTACATGCTCTACTGACCAAGCCAGCCAGGTGCCCCTTGAGCCCCTCATTCTTGAGATCATGAAAAAAAACTTTTAAATCTATCCTGTGTGTTTTAAAACAGATGTCAGCTAGGTGAGCCTGGGCGGTCAGAGAAATGAGAGACGTCACAGCCAAATCACCTCCCTGCCTATTGAGCCTTGGAGGTCTTTAGTTTTAAACATTGACTGAGCTAGTGTCCCAACCAGGACGTGCAAGGGTCCGAATTCCAATCATTCCATTTACTCATAGATACTCAAATATTGAAAGTACGCAGACTCATTCATCTTACAATCAAAAGTGTAAATTGCAATGTTCTTGCAATTTGTTTAATTAACACTTCTGTTAAATACTATCATGTTTGTGCCTTAGACTGACCATGTGACATTTTCAGGGGAGGTGGGGGGGAGAAGAAAGAACAAAGCCAGAACTTTGGGGCCCAACCTGGGAAACCAACTGTCTGGTTAAGTGCTGAAACTTATTCTAAGATTGGTGGGCCCTCTCAGAGGAATTAGAGTTAAAGCTAATAACCCAATTTGGAATAATTTAAAGCTCTTTTTAGGGAAGTTTTTTACTCGATTGGGCTCATTATGCATGGGTTTAATGTGTAACAATTTGTTCTTGAAAGCTAACATTATTGTTGGCAATAAAGATAGGAAGTGGAAATAAGTTTCCAATATGTAAAGCAGATTTATTTCTCATTTCATATGGACTTGTTCCGGGTCTCTGCTTATGAATCACACCATGCTCCTGGCAATAAGATGCTGTCCATGCAGTTGGTTATGATAAATGGCCTGTAATTGTGAATCTGATATTGGTTTTCAATATTGAATTTATCATTCTGTCCTCTTAACAGATATTAAATACTTTTAAGAATTTATCCATTGGCCTGATCCATCTGTGATTTTTCAATATGTAAAATTTATTAGTTTCCTAGTTTTTTGAGATTTTAACAGTCGACAACATCATTAATAATGCTGAGTAATGGAGCTGACCTCTTTTAAACCTCGTTCCCTTCCACTAATCCAGAACATCCAAATTGAATCAAAATGTATTCGATTTAGGGACCCGAAAAGAAAACAGCGGTGGGGGCAGGGTGCATGATCCGCAAGGCAGCTCTCCCAGGCTGGGCATCCATTCGTTCACCTGTTCCCCTCTGAGCAGGTGCACAGAGGGAGCCCGGGCCAGGCTGCGTGCGCCTTCCCCGCTGCATCCTCCGCCTCCACCTCCCGTGAATGAGCCAGCTCCGTGTCCCTCTCTCCCTTAGCTGCCTCAGTTTCTTCAGTGCGGGGTGATTGATGATAATAATAACGCTGCTTGTCTGGCTCCCTCTTGGAGAGCGCTTTGTGAATTAATAGAAGCGTGCGGGCTGTGCACTTGGAGAGCCCCCTCCAGGATGGCTCCACTGCTGCCCTGGACTGCTCCTCAAGCTTGGCTGGGAAGGATTCCTGCCCTTTACTGTTGGAAGGGCAGGAAGAGTGCAAAAGAAAGAAAGAAATCAGGCTGGGTGAAAGAGAAACAAGGCTGTGGGAAACACTAACAAAGCAAAACTTACCCTGTGCCCTGGTTCTGTGTGTTTAGGGCCACCCCAGCACGTTGCCCCCAGAACAGCCCTGAAACTAGTTCAAGGTTAGAGTCTGGGGCTGTGTTTTTGCTGGGTTTTGTGGTTGCTGATGTTGTAGCCTCCTGGGCTACATCTCACAGTTCCTGTAGCGTTCTCTGTGGTAAGTGGACACCTGGAGGCTTCCCAAGGTCAGGGAATAACTTGGCCACCAGCTGCAGGGGTCCTTCATGCAGGGCCCCAAAAGGGGATGGAGCCAGGGATGTGCACACAGGTAGAAGGACAATGAGCCTCATGACAGGCCAGGGGATAGACAGAGAGCAGCCTGAAGAGGGGTCCAGCCTAGTGTCCTGGTCACACTTAGGGAACAGAGGGTCACCTTCTCAGGACCATTACAAGATGAGCAATAGCACGACTGCCTCTGACCTGTAGATAATTGAAAAATAACTGCCTTGGGGCGCCTGGATGGCTGTTGTTAAGCGACTGCCTTCGGCTCAGGTCATGATCCCAGGGTCCTGGGATCAAGCCCCGCATCGGGCTCCCTGCTCAGCGGGAAGCCTGCTTCTCCCTCTCCCACTCCCCCTGCTTGTGTTCCCTCTCTTGCTGTGTCTCTCTCTGCCAAATAAGTAAATAAAATCTTTAAAAAAAGAAAAAAAGAAAAGAAAAGAAAAGAAAAAGAACTGCCTTGCCTTCCCCAGAAGCCTAATTTCATATCCTTGCAGTAGCCCAATTGACTTTCAATTCAATGTAAATCGGCCTCCTTGGAAGTTTTGTCTATTTAAGGATTATGGGCCAAGATCAAACTATCAGAAGAAACTGGGAGATGTCAATAGGGTCAGTGAGAGGTGACAAGTTTCCAAAGGGCTCCTAAGTCAAGAAGAAACTTGCTTTTTTACCAAAAGCCGGAGGGCCACCTGGTTCCAGACCTGGCCTATGAGGCCATAGCAGATCAATTGTCCCAGCTGAGACCAGAAGCCAGGTCTCCAAACTCCCTATGTGATGCTCTTTCTGCCCTCCCAGGGCATGGTTTACAAACTGCTCTAAAGGAAGCTATGTCTTCCCCAAGTCCCAGGCATTTTAGGACCATCTGCAGATTCTGCATTCACTCCTTGGTCGCTGGCTACACTTCTCATATCAATGGCTAAGCATCCTTCAAAGCCATCTCTCAAACAAAAGATAATTTTAACCTGGCAAATGTTTGAGTGCCTGAGTGTCTGGATGCTTTGCACTTAAACTGCTATGGAGAGGCAAAGAACATATAAAATACAGTCTCCACCCTCAGGTAGGACCAATAAAGGCACTTCACTTAATAATCAATTATTAAACATTTACTGCATGCCTGGCATGGTGCTGGATACTGCAAAGCCACAGGAAAAAGAATCATGCTTCGTCCCTTTCCAAGGAAGTTGGCTGATTAGAGAGAGAAGGTTTTAACATACAAACCCTGATGGTTTATCATGTGATGTTAAGCTCTGTGGTTGAAGCAATATGCACAAAATGGTTGGGCAGGATGGATGTAGACCGAAACAATCAGAGTAAACTTTATGAAGGAGGAGGCAGGAAAAAAGGGCATGAGAAAAGGATGGGCCAGATAGAGAAGACAAGGTAGACATTTTGAGTGTGTGTGTTTGTGTGTCATCAGGAATTCCTTTCTTTCTTATTCAGCCCTTTAGATATCTGCCCACCCTTCCAGGTACTTGCCCATACCTATCTGACAAAGGAAAGGGATGAGAAAAGGTGTAGGAGGCATTCTTCCTTAGCATTCATTGTCATAGGCATCCTTCCCAACCACCCTGCCAAGCAGATATCATGATCCCCTTTTTTTGGCAGAGGACCGCAGAGCTCAACAGGCAAATCATTTGCCCAAGACTACATGACCCGTATCGGCCAGGTTGGGATTCAAACCTTGGCCTTGGTCTCCTAGTGCTCATCTTCTCTTACCACTGAATCCTGTGCATTCCGGGAAGCAGAGGACGGCAATGCTCCAGGAAGTCCATGCTAGACCGGGATCTAGAAGGAAGAGGAGGAGGAAGAGAAATGGCATGATGACTGCCCTTCTAAGCATGAGCATGCTGAGTGCTGGGGAGGGCAGGGAAGAGCATCTAGCAGATCATTCACCTTTTTAGAGCCGGCCACCACTGCATTCCCTTGGAGCATTTCCTGGGGCTGACATCTCAGCTCTGACTTTTCATCATGATCGCTGCTCCTTGTGGTAAAGCGCCAGTCGTCCTGAAGACACAAGGGCCCCTGCAGCAGCTAGAGTCCCCACCGGGGGCCTTGTCCTTTGTCCAGTGCAAGGCCAGCTTAGCGAGATTTGGTGCTCAGAGAAGCTCCGTGTCTCAACGATGCCCTCTTCTATGAGGCATGGAGGAAAAAACTCACTGAACCAGAAAATACATATCGTCTCAGCACTTAAATGGGTCCTGTTTTAAGCCGGGATCAGTGTAATTAAAATTATAAGAAAATAAGACCAAAGGATACCCCCCACCGTCCTTAATTAGGAGCTAGATGAGAAGGAAGAAACTCTGGTGTAACTTATTTAAAAGGCATAGTCCTGAAGTGGGACCAAGAAAGAGAATAATTAAAGTGAAGGTATCATTATTGTTTTTTTAAAGGGTCTCTGTGGACAGAGGGATCTAATTGGCAGACAAGACACATGAGGAGCATCGGCTCGTTCTCAGAGTGGCTGCTCTGAAGGCAAAATGCAGGAAGCTCTGGCCCCTGGGAGCTCTTTGCTACTTCCCGAGTCTTTCCAAACAGATGGGAGAACAGGACAAATTCCAGGGGCCGGGATCCTGGGTACACCGACATCAATCACGAGAAATGGTTAAATCTTTTAAACTCCCTTGGCTTGCAGGAGGTGGAGTGACCACGCTGTACTGTCATCACCATTATGGCTGCTTGTTAGTAACATTTATCCAGTACCAACATTGTACTTAGCACAGCACAGAGCAGAAAGGAAGACACAGCTCCAGCTTTGAAAATAAACATCTAGGCTCCCCTACTGGATTTCTGCCCCAGCAGGGGAACCAGGATTCAGCAATTCTGGAACACTCCATCCTGCACTCCCCTGATACTGTTTCTTCATTTCCCTTGAGCAATTTCAGATCTTCTGGAATCTGCCCAGTGTTCTGAAGCCCCGTCTGGGTTGCTTGGCCCTTAACCAGCCTCTTTGGCCAAAGTCAGGGCTCAAAGAACAGGGCTGAAGGTGGAAGCAGGCATGGGCAGGCAGATCTGAGAGGGAGCTAACGCAGGCAGGGAATGCGGAGGAAAGAAAGCACAGTGTTTTCTCATGACTGGCATGAGAGTCAAATTAAATACTTCACCTCACGTCACCCCCCTGCTGTTCCAGGGGCCTTGAGCCTCTTAACACTTCATTCTGCAATCTTGCATTTTATAAATCCACGCATACACTTTAAAAATCAAGACCCACACCATAGCAAATGTTATCCGTATGAGTCTTTGGAACACGAAAGCCTTGACAAGTGTCCATGGCCATCTAAGAAATGTATAAATATTATCTATACACATTAGTTCCTCAAGCAAAGTCCCACTTCCCACTGCCAAATGTTATTTTTTATAGTAGCTCTGTAAGATGAGTAAAGGCATATATTTTACCAGTAAGTCACTTTTTATAGCATGGGGAAGAGAAAAAAAAAAGCCCCAAACACTTTCACTGCTTTTTAGCCAACAGGATATCTGAATGCAAATGAATGAATCACCTTTGCAATGATTGGCCGCCTGAGTTTCCTTGTCACACACAGAGCAGGCTCAGTGGATGTGACTTGTATCCTCATGAGTCCGGGGGAAAAAGACTGGCACCACCACCAGTGAATTACGAGATTTGTCTTTATCAGTGAAAATAAGGTCATAACTGAGCCCAGCTACTGCCTATTATATGTGTGTTCCATCTACTTTCCTGTATAATGTGAGCCAGCGCGCCGGGGTGAGCTGGAGTAGCCCAGTGTATAAATTAGCCATTTGAAAAAGCTGCATTAAGTCTTTCAGGCCACCAGGGTACCCTTTAATGCATTGATGCCACTCTTCAATAAATGCTGGTCGTCTTTACTTCTGACCTACATTTCGATGACAATCTGATGGAAAAGGTACTGGAAGGACTCCTAAGTGTATCTGAAACCAGAGAGAAAAAAATAGTATGTTGAACCACAAGTGGATCCCAGGTGAGAGCTAACCAGTTGTGGAACTGAGTGTCCGGTGGCTCTTTCTAAAGAGAACAACACATGCATTCATGCAGCATCTGTTTACAGAGCAATTTCTCTGGGCGAAGCACCGGGTAGACCTCTGAAGTCCTGGGTCTTCCAAAAGCCGAGGAGAGGAGGTGTATTTGACGTGATGGAAGTTCTTTAGAAGGACAAAGGAAATCATGAGTATTTTCTAAAACCCTGTTTTAGAAACTTGTTTCAGAGTCTAAGACAAGCTGATACTAAATCCTATGAAGAGTGATGTTTTTGATGGGAAGGATCGGAGGAAATAAAAGAAAAAACTTCCTGGAAATGGTACCTCCTTCACCTAGTCTTTGGCCTGGAACTTGCACACTGGTCTCCTTGTAGCTGCTTCTCGAAAACAAGTGCGCTGACTAAACGTTGCCACAACACAGTAGGCCGGGTCCACTTGGCAAATTCTTCTCTTCCAGGACAGAAGCAAAGGTTGGGCAGCCTGGCAGCAGGCAAAGGGCTGGGAGGGTTATCAAGATAAAACAGACACCAGTCTCTAATCCTCAAAACCTCACAACTTATTTCCTGAATACACAATTATTGAGCACCTACTATATCTACCTGCTCTATTTGGCAAGTCCTACTTTTCAGATACAACCAAATTCATGGGACAAAAGAACTGAGAGCTTACATTCCTGCATATGCTTTAAACATCAGATCCAGACCACCGTAAAATTCTTTCCACATGGGTCTTTGGATCATGAAGGCACTGACAAGTGTCGATGGCCGCCTAATACAGAGAACCCACTCGTTCATTCATTCAACGCATTTTTCAGTGAAAACCTAATAAGTGCCAGACATTGTTCTAAGCCTTGGAGAACAGTGAACAAAACAAAGTTCCTGTCCCATCAGTGAGAGACAGCCAATAAACAAACACATACATGATGCATACATATTTTTATACATATCCATTTATTTTTTTAAAGATTTATTTATTTATTTGAGAGAGGTGGGGAGGGGCAGAGGGAGAGAGAGAGAGTCTTAAGCAGACTCCACGCTGAGTACAGAGCCCGACACAGGGCTCAACGTCACAAACCTGAGATCATGACCTGAGCCAAAACCAAGAGTTGGATGCTTAACCCACTGCACCACCCAGGCACCCTACATATATCCATTTATAATGAGATGACTAGAATAGAGTGGATTCTGGATCCCAACTGCCTTGGTTCAATCCCATCTTTGTCAATTACTAGCTGTAGCAACTTAGGGAAGTTATTTAACATCTGGTGTCTCAGTTCTCTCATCTGTAAAGTGGAGACAATAAAAGTAATAATAATAATAATTTCTAATTCACAAGGTTGCTGTTAAGATCAGTATATCAATATATGCAAAGTGTTCAGAACAGTACAAGGCATGTAGTTAGCATTATATGTGTGTGCCAATAATATAAATTCCCTACTTATCAGATAGGGATAAAATGATGAATTAAAAATAAAGATATAGGGCGCTTGGGTGGCTCAGTTGATTAAGCGTCTGCCTTCAGCTCAGGTCATGATCCCAGAGTCCTGGGATCGAGTCCTGCATCGGGCTCCCTGCTCAGCAGGAGAGTCTGCTTCTCCCTCTGTTCCTTCTCTCTTGCTCGCTCACTCTCTCTCTCTCTCAAATAAATAAATACAATCTTAAAAAATAATAAAATTAAGGGGCACCTGGGTGGCTCAGATGGTTAAGCGTCTGCCTTCAGCTCAGGTCATGATCCCAGAGTCCTGGGATCGAGCCCGGCATCGGGCTCCCTCTACTCCCTCTACCTCTACTTCTCCCTCTACTGTTCCCCCTGCTTGTGCTCTCTCACTCTCTCTGTCAAATAAATAAAATCTTAAAATAATAATAATAATAATAATAAAATTAAAATAAATAAATACATAACAATAAAGATATAGAGATGATGGGGGGCTATTTTAAATTGGGTGGTCCGAGAAGGCTTCCCTAAAGGAGGGGACATTTCAACTGAGACCTGAATGAGGCAAGGGCGTGAGCCATGTCAGTAACCAGGGAAGGGCACCGTAAGCAGAGAGTGGCAAGCGCTAACTCCCTGCTCTGGGACCGTGCTCGGGGTGACAAGGAGCAGCAAGGCACTGAAAATGGTCAAAGCAGAGGGAGGGAAAAGGATGACAGGACATGAGGCTGGTAAGGCAGCCATGGGCTGGTTCTATCAGGCCCCAGAGGCCACAGTAGAGTCTTGGATATTATTCTAAGAGCAACGAGAAGTCAACAGAGGGTATTGAGCAAGGGAGTGACAACATATATATTTTAAAATCTTCTGTGTCTGATGGTGCCTCAAAAAATTTCAAAACAGAGCTAGCAAATGATCCAGCAATTCCACTTCTGGGTGTATATTGAAAAGAATTGAATGCAGGGGCTTGAAGAGCAATTCGTACACCCATGTTCGAAGCAGCGCTATTCACAATAGCTAAAAGGTGGAAGCAACCAAAGGAAGGAAATCCTGACACATCGCCACACTGAGGACGCCCGACTACATGAAACAAGCCAGCCACAAAAGAAAACACTGCATGATTCCACTTACATGAGGTATCTGAAAGAGTCCGATTTATAGAAACAGAAAGTGGAATGATGGGATGCCTGGGTGGCTCAGTCGGTTAAGCATCTGCCTTCTGCTCAGGTCATGATCCCAGGGTCCTGGGATTGAGCCCCACGATGGGCTTCCTGCTCAGCCAGGAGCCTGCTTCTCCCTCTCCCCACTCCCCCCTGCCTTTGCTCATACTATCTCTTGCTATCTCTCTCTCTCTCTAATAAATAACTAAAATCTTCTTAAAAAAACACACAAAAAAACAGAAAGTGGAACGGTGGTTGCCAAGGGAGGGGGAATAGAGTTATTGTTTAATGGATATAGAGTCTGGTTTTGCAAGATGAAAGCAGTTCTGGAAATAGGTTACACAACAATATCAAGGTACTTAACTAGAACTGTATACTTAAAAATGGTTAGGAAGGTGAATTTGTTTTTTTTTGTTTTGTTTTGTTTTTTTTAAAGATTTTATTTATTTATTTATTTGAGAGAGAGAGAATGAGAGACAGAGAGCATGAGAGGGAGGAGGGTCAGAGGGAGCAGCAGACTCCCTGTTGAGCAGGGAGCCCGATGCGGGACTCGATCCCGGGACTCCAGGATCATGACCTGAGCCGAAGGCAGTCGCTTAACCAACTGAGCCACCCAGGTGCCCCGTGAATTTGTTTTTTAAGTAGACTCCACGCCCAGTGTGGACCCCAATGTGGGGCTTGAACTCACCACCCTGAGATCATGACCTGAGCCGAGATCAAGAGTCAGAAACTTCACTGACACCCAGGCGCCCCTAGGATGGTGAATTTTATGGTATGTGTATTTTACCACAATTTTAGAAGAAATCTTCTGTGTAGCAAATAAACTGGTGGCAAGAAGGAGTGCAAGCAGGGAGACCCCCTTAGATGTTCAGTTATCTGCCTCATAATAAACCAAGCCCAAACTTAGTACCATAGAACAACAACCGTGTTACCGTCTCTCATGGTTCTGTCGGTCAGTTGGGTTCAGCCGACTGGCTCTTCCGCTCCCAGTAAAATTACCTGGGCTGCTGTCATAGGAGGGTACAACCACCTGACATGTCCATGACACTCACTCATATTTCTGGCACCTTTGTGGAGGACAGTGAAAAGGCTGGGCTCAGCTGGGACACTGACTGCGGGCCTTTCTCCCACTCCGTGCAGTCTCAGGGCCTCTCCCGTTCTTCATGTGACCTCTTCACGGGGCCTCATCACTGAGTCTCTCCAGCAGAGTAGCTGGATTTCGCACAGGTGGCTCAGGGCTCTCAGAAGTACAGAAGCCTTCTTGAGGCTTAGGCCAGAAATGCACTGAATCACTTGTCCCACATTCTGTTGATTAAAATGAGTCACAAGCCAGCCAGGATTCCATGTTACAGATCCAGATGGGTGTGACTCCCAGGAGGCCTGGTTCACTGGGGACCATCTTTGTAGACTCACTAGGTGGTTGCAGCAAATCAGGTGCAAAAAAAACAAAGGCTTAGCTCAGGACAATAGCAGGGGAGGTGGTGAGAAATGGTTGACTTGGGCCATATTTCTAAGGTAGAATCAGTAAGATGTGCTGATGGCTCAGATACGGGCTAAAAGGAAAGAAGGTATGAAGGATGAGTCTAAGTTTTCGGCCAAGGCCACTGAATGAGTGATGATGTCATTAATCAGCCAGCAAAGTATCACCAAGAGCAGTGGGCTTGGAGACTTGGGGTTGCATCCTGCCTCTTTTCTTTTTTAAAAAAATTTTTTTAGAGATTTTATTTATTTATTTGTCAGAGAGAGAGAGTGAGAGAGTAGCAGGCAGAGGGAGAAGCAGGCTCCCCATTGAGCAAGGAACCAGATGCAGGACTTGATCCCAGGACCCTGGGATCATGACCTGAGCCAAAGGCAGATGCTTAACCCACTGAGCCACCCAGGCGTCCCTCTGCCTCTTTTGTTTATCACATCTTACCTTGAGCATTCACCCTCTCTGAGCTTCTACTTTCTGATCTGGAAGATGAGGATCCTAATACCTGCTCACCCTTTAAGATCATCTTAGGGTCAAATGAAATCTTGTGTGGAAGACCAATCACCTTGAGTTTGTTACAAATGCAGTGGCCACGGGAAGACCACACACCCTGAAATCAGGAAATCTAGTTTCAGCCCCAGGTCCATCTTAGACTGGCTGTAAGAACTTGGGCAAGTCATTGAACCTCACTCGGTCTGTTTCCTTATACAATCAGGCCATAGGACCTGCACTGCCTGTGCCAAAAGCATTTGTACGAGAATCAGCACAAAAACATGTAAAGCCTTTTTGAAAAGGCATAAAATGGCAAACGGAAGGTATTATTATCACATCACTAATTACAGATCCAATATCTAGGCTTAGGGTAAAAAAAACAATAACAACAATGAAAGTAGGGTGGAGTCCACAAAATCCACCCTTTCTCAGGGGACCCAGGGGCTCCAGACTTGGCTTAAGGAGCAGCCAGGGAAGAATACCATTCAGAGCTGCTATAAAAACACAACCCATAATTGCAAGTCAATCATACACAGGGCATGAGAGTCGGTGAGTTAGTCATCATAATGGAATACAGATAACAAGCTTATATTTGTAGCACTTTGACTCTGAGGGAAACTGCTTTGTTATTCTTTCTTAATAGCCTGGAAAACTAAGGGGTGAAAGCAGCAGGTCCCATCATGGAAGCGAAGAAACAACAGGAGCTGAAGGAAGAAAGACCCTAATACACATCTCTCTTCCAAGGCAAGTGTGTGACATCTGGAACCCAAGGCTAGGATGGGAGGACAGGTACTCCCATGTCCCCAGGGGCCACAGAAAGCCTTTGGGTTTGAAGGTCTCCTCTGAAAGACACCCACACACTAAATAGCCTGGTATTCAATTCATTCTCTGCAGAAGAATAAAAGATTGGGTCTATGCAGCAAGCATATGAACCCAGGCTCTGGGGGAGTCAGTTGCAGACGGTTTAAACACCGAACCAGCCCCTTCGGGCAGGAGAGCCCACATATACTAAAGGACATGGAAAGCAGTCATCGCCTTTTAAAAGGAGTGTTTCTGTTTTCATTATCATTTAAGGCTGCAGTCGGTGTTGAACAATAATAAGAAACTGGCACGGGGAAAAAAATGTGCCCAAATCACAGGCGTACGCAATAAAAATGCTATTATAGACTTTTGTGAATATAAATAGTTTTTAAAATGAGGCTGCTAAGACTGGCATCTTAGATGCTACCTGAAAAAGAGTCATGTTTATATATTCCAACGGTTGCGCCGGTCACCAGTCTTGGCTTTCTGCCACAAAATGGGCTGGGTAATTCTTCTGGAATGAATATCAATATAGACTGGTTGTGGGGCAAAGAGGGGAGACGCAGATTGAAGTGAAGGGAGCACAAAGGGCAGAGAAAAAGGACTTGATGACTGACAGGGGAAAATTGAAGAGGACAAAGGAATAGGAAGAAGAAAAAGGAATGAGGACTGCTTTACTCTGAATCCTGTGGAATAATACATCCTCGGTCATACCGAAGTCCGGGCGTGGCTTGGTGATGTTGTCTTTGCATTTAGCAACAATCCCAAACAATCAGGGTGCCATTTCTTTGTTTTCCCCCCTTTCTGGTGAAGGCTTTGCAGTAATTAACAAGTGGTCAGCAGAAACATTATGTCACTGCTGGTATTTCCTTTAACTGACTTACCCCATGCCCCATCTACACATGAGCTCATAGACTTCAAGAGGGCCTAGCTGAAAGGTTGGGGAGACACATCAGAACTCCATTTCAAAGGTCAAAGCTCCCTGGGAGCAATGGAAAGTAAGCATAAGAAAGGACTTCCCGACAGCGGGGAGTGGTGAACCTGGGAAGCATAGTCAAAAGAGCTTGTTGAATTTCAGAGGTCCAGTGGATCTTCCCAAAGGTGGAGACATGGGCTGGAATAAACACTACACGTTTTTCAAATCGTTCGGATATAAAACACTCACTCAACCAGGAAGGCGACACAGTGGGCAGTCTGCTTGATCGGAGATTACTGGCCACCGGCTGGAGGAAGCATGAGGGGCTTGGAGGTCTACCACGTGCTTCAGCATCCACAATAGGTCCTATGCGATTACAGGTATTGAGCCTATTGAGCTTGAAATTAAGAGATAAACATATGCAGGTGGAAACCACCAGCAAGCAGCTGAGAATGTGGGACCCGAGCTGGATCATCGCATCTGGCGGCCCCATCAGGGCCTCAATACAGGACTCAAATTAATCTGCTCCTCTTGCCATTTCCCAGCGGACCTCCCACCACATGTGGCTCTTTCAGCCCATGGCACCCCAGCCATCCTGGTTTCCAGCTCCAAACCTACAGGCATCCCTCTACCTTCTCCTCCTCCTCTTCCCTGTTCATTGCAATCTGTCTGCCACCAAGCCCTTTAGGACTCTCCCCATCTAACCCGTCTTTTCAAGCCCCTCTGACCTATCCAAGGCTAAGCCATTTCTCCTCCCCAGGAGCTTCCCTCCTGGCCTCACTCCTGCTCTCATCTCCTCCTACCTCCAAACCATCCTGATAATCACCTCCTGATTGATCTTCTAATGTACTACTTGGATCATACCATTCCTCTGCTAAAAACTTTCTGGGGTCCCCACTGTCTATACAACAAAGTCCAGGATTGAGTACCCTGTCATTCAAGTCACGGTCCTGCTGTCTTAACCTCTCTGACCCAATTCTCTATGGCCCAAGCCACCTTCCGTTTGCCGCGTCTGCTTGGTGTTTCGCCTTCTGCTCTGCTTAGGCTCGGCTCAGTCACCACCTCCACTGCTTGGCCCTCACCTGGCCCAGAATAATATTCCTCTTTCCTGAAGGTACATACAATACACCTAGAGTCTCCACTGCCCACTTGGCAATTTATGGGTCATTACTTGTGGCTTCTCTTCTGTTTTACAGGACCCTGTGCTTTACTATAATGTTTTTCCTCTTTGTGTCCCCACTTCCAGATCAGGTTGAAAGCTCTTTGGTCTGCAAGCATCGTTCAGGTCCCCACTTCCTTGTTGCCCTAGCGTAGTGTCCTGAACAGAGTAGGTGCCCACAGAATACTTACCAGTTTGAGAGGAGAAAGCCTGAAGAACATTCTCTCCAGGGAGATCTTGAAAGTTAGCGGTCTGTTCTGGAACTTACAAAAAAAAAAGGGGGGACTGCCTCTCAAAAAAGGCTCCTGCCCCAGATGAGGCAACACTTCCTCTCACCTCAATGGCTCAACTCAAATTAAAAATTCAGGAGCTTCACTGGAAACACCTGCCATGAGTCAACGCAGATCCCAGCAAGGAGATTCTGTAGAGATCCTGGATTGTGACCCCATCATGATGAGGCTAGTTTGGGCTCATGACTGAGTAATCCCCACTGCTGGGGTTAGGACAGGCTCCGGCCAAGTGGAGGCAGAGCACGTCCGTGCTCCCACGGACGCACACAAAACACCCCCGTATGCAGACTCAGACAACATAATCATTCTCAGCAGAATTTTGAAACTTCGTTCCCAAATAGCCCATGGAATTGAATTTCTGATATCTGAGTGCATATATGGATATGCATTTTCCATTACTTGTTTAGGCAGACTATAAAACATCACTGTAGAGGAGTCGCCAATTTAAGAACAGGTTCTGGGGCGCCTGGGTGGCTCAGTTGGTTAAGCGACTGCCTTCGGCTCGGGTCATGATCTCAGGGTCCTGGGATCGAGTCCCACATCGGGCTCCCTGCTCGGCGGGGAGCCTGCTTCTCCCTCTGACCCTTGCCCCTCTCATGCTGTTTCTCTCTCGCTCTCTAAAAAATAAATAAAATCTAAAAAAAAAAAAAAAAAAAAGAGAACAGGTTCTGTGTTTCAAGTTCATTTGTTGGCTATTTGGAACTTAGAACACGTTTTTCCCTCGAAGAAAGAGGGTACACGGGCCCGCTTAACCCATAACGTACTGCACTCTAATACCACAGAGCAATTTTTTACGCTATTCATCAGGGGCTTGCAAACTCAAAAGCCTGTAGTGGACAGTGGAAATGAAGAGAGCCAGGTCAGGAAAATACAGAATGATCGAAACTGTGTTGCGCGTGTCCCATCTAAAGGGAACCACCACCCACCCCCAGCTCCGGCGGATGGTTGCTATGGAAGAATACACGCTCCATACAGCAGATCAGGAGAAGCCAAAAACCAACATTTTATGTGACAATAGTTGGCAACTAACTTGAAAAAATCTGATACACAATGCAGATGAAACAAGTCCTATCAGGGGGCTAAAACTGGCCCAAAATAACCTCCACTCAATAATGTTGCTTCTTTGGGGAAAAAAAAATTTTAATTTCTATAAGCCACCGCCAGGAAAGTCTTTCCCCTCTTCTGATGAGGTAGGTGATAGCTTCTCCCGGGCACTGGTCCCAGGTTAATTCTCTACCTTGCATGAGAGAAGGCTTAGGTCTCTGGGGCTCTAAGAACCCATGGCTGATGTAGGGCCCCTGGCCCTAAGTCTAAGCTCACCCACTTGGCTTCATCACTGAGTGTAAGGATAGGACCTTTCCACTCCTTTCTGATGTGTCAGGGTCATTTGTTAATTGGGTCTATGAAGTAGGACCTGCCATGTTTTGCTTTGTTGCAATAGTGGTCGTTATTCTTGCTCTATCATTTTGATTGTGTTTTCTGACTGTAAATGTTATATAGGTCCACCATAGAAAATTTGGAAATTTTTCCCTCTAGAAGTAATCACTGTTCATAATGATTTTTTTTTTCTATCTTTTCCTTTGAATTTTTTTCACATTATACATGCGGAGTGGACTGAATGATGCTCTCCCCCCCCCCCAAAATATGTCCCCATCTTCATCTCTGGAACCGGGGAATGTGACCTTATTTGGAAAAAGAGTCTTAAGGATCTTGAGATGAGATCATTCTGGGCAGGTGGCTCCTAAATCTAATGACAAACATCCTTATGAGAGACACACAGAGGAGACACACAGAAGAGGAGGAAGCAATGAGATCGTGGAGGCAGAGATTGGAGTGACGTGGCCACGAGTCAAGGAATGCCACCAGCAGCTGGAAGAGGCAAGGAACAGACTCTCCCGAGAGCCTTCAGAGGGAGTATGGTCTTGACAGATTTTGGACCACTGGCCTCCAGAACTATGAAAGAGTACATTTCTGTTTTGCCAAGTGTGTGGTAATTTGTTAAGACAGCCCTAGGAAACTAATACAACAAGTAATACATGAATAAATGGATGTAATTAATTCAGACAACGCAGGATTATGTAAAGTGAAAAGGCTGATAGTCCCCTACACGGCACACAAATCCCTCTGTATTCCCTATGTGAATAGTAACTGGGAACAACTCTTCTAGGCCTTTTTCTATGCACTTAACGCACACGCACACACACACACACGCACAAATGTTATTTAGATGTTTTTGTGTCTTTTAAGATAAATGAGATCGTGGTATTCGCTACTTGCTCTTTTTCAAATTCAGTATTTCTCGGGGATATTTGCATGTCTGTACATAAAGATCTGACTTACCCTTCTCAGCAACGGCAACATAGTCTATGAATATTGCCTGTATCGTTTTCACTGATTCCAAACTTACTGACGTAACCATATTACAGTGATAAATCAAAGTTGACTCTCTTCCCTTGGCTATAATAGAATTTATTTCCCTCCTTCACAATCTTCACCTTAAAATGTGTCTGTCTGTCTGTCCTTAGTTCCATTCTGGCTTCTCTATCTCTTGCCACTGGAATGGAGTGTGACCAAGTGACTGGTTTAGGCTAGTGATATGTTATCAGATGTCACATGCATCGTTTTCAAGTGGAAGCTTTAAGAGCAAGCACACAATTTGATTCTTTTTCCCCTACCAACCAATTGCAGAAGCACTACGGGAAGCCTCCAACAACCTAGGTCTCTTGATAAGGACAACACAGAGCAGAAGGACATACAATGTGAACAAAAAATAAACCTTTGTCACTCTAAACTACTGAGATTTGAGGGGTATTTGTTACCACAGCAGAACCCAGACAATCATGACTTATTTTACATATATGTGATGTCTATATTGTATATGTGATGTCTCTATCCTATCTATTCGTATGTATATCCTATCCTTCTAAAATTAAAGCAAGCTTAAAACAAGTAGCTTGAGAGAGGAAAGTGTGGTTTGTTACAGCCTGCTCAGTAGTAATCAACGATATGACTAATAATACGCTTCTACCTCCTGTTTAGTTATTTATCCTTTTTGCATTTTCACCAAAATGATGAATTGAATCCCAGTGGAAATGAAACATCATGTTTTCAATATCATGAATATCACACTAGCATGAACTAACAAATATGTTTGGTGGGTAGGGGGGTCCACGGCCTCGCTTTTAAGTTTACAAATGCCCCTATGCATCTATTAATGAGGCAATGGGTTTCAGGTTATTTTCTGTGGTTTTGTGTACATTTGAAAGAACAGTGCTCTGTGGGCTCAAAGAACAGCTCTTCTCTCTTGCCTCTGGATGAGGGGATTGGCAGGTGCTGCCCGCTTCAGGGAGGGAGGAAGTGCTTTTCTCTGATCAACAGTGATGTCTCAAGCTGATTAAAGAACATTGTTTGTGGAATTGGAAGAGGATCAAAACGCCTTCAGTTCTCCAAGCCAGAAAAGATAAGGCCTTGAAGGCTAAAATGGTAAATGTAACAAGAGCATTATAGTTCCAATGAAAGATATTGAAGATCCAAGCCTTTTCTCTCCTGGACAGAAGAATATTTTTTAATGATATCTCTTAAAATGTCACATTTAACAGAAAAAAAAAAAAGTAAAAAAAAAAAACCCTGCTGCTTTCCCGCCATCCAAACACTGCAATCAGAGAAGTTTCTTTAGTCATGGCTCTGACCCCATCACAATTCTACATGGAAGCAAGGCAGTACACACTGGCCACCTCCACTCTCTCGGGTTTGATGACGGCAGCTAGCCGCATAATGAAGGATGCCCATGATCATGACATTTTACATTTAAAATTCAAATCTTCAAAAAATGCCAGAACCGGGCGCCTGGGTGGCTCAGTTGGTTAAGCGACTGCCTTCGGCTCAGGTCATGATCCTGGAGTCCCTGGATCGAGTCCCGCATCGGGCTCCCTGCTCGGCGGGGGGTCTGCTTTGCCCTCTGACCCTATCCCCTCTCATGTGTTCTCTCTCATTCTCTCTCTCTCAAATAAATAAATAAAATCTTAAAAAAAAAAAATGCCAGAACCTCTGTCACCTGTCACAGTGGGGTTTTAAGAGAGGATCCTAACCTGAAGGATACAGCATCCCTCCTCTTAGGCAAGAACTAAGGGGGAAATAAAAGAAGATGGTTCTTACCCCCATGACCCCCCAGACATACCGCCCTCTCCAAGTTGATCCTGTGTTAGCAGAAGGCGCTGGACTCCACGCAGTGATTCCTGAGTGAATCCTGGGCCCAGTGTAAATAGATGCTACTTAAGACTAATAGAATGCAGGTTTGTATTGGTGGAGTTTTCCCCTCCCCTTAGCTTGAACTAACCATGACAGCATTGCATTATCTCATTAATTTTTGTATAGCTTCTGGATGACAGTCTTGGTTCTCTTCTTTTTTAAGAACATCATCTATGCTGCTCTCAGATACTTAATACCATAGTTTTAAATATAATTTATTGAGGGGCGCCTGGGTGGCTCAGTTGGTTGAGCGACTGCCTTTGGCTCAGGTCATGATCCTGGAGTCCCGGGATCGAG
The DNA here is from genome assembly GCF_011800145.1 of Mirounga leonina. Classification (NCBI taxonomy): domain Eukaryota; kingdom Metazoa; phylum Chordata; class Mammalia; order Carnivora; family Phocidae; genus Mirounga; species Mirounga leonina. The sequence goes on from NW_023270839.1 coordinate 40,655,685, forward strand.
TCCCGCATCGGGCTCCCTGCTCGGCGGGGAGTCTGCTTCTCCCTCGGACCCTCCCCCCTCTCGTGCTCTATCTCATTCTCTCTCTCTCAAATAAATAAATAAAATCTTTTAAAAAAAATAAAAATAAAATAAATAAATAAAAATAAATAAATATAATTTATTGAGTTCAAATGTTTATTGTAAATCATTATGGTAATGTTAGGGTCTGAATGTTTGCGTCCTTCCAAAACTCATATGTCGAAATCCTGATCCCTAAGGGTAATGGTACTAATGGTAGATGGGGCCTTTGGGGTGCGCTCAAACCATGAAGGTAGGACCCTCATGAATGGGGTTAATGCCTTATAAAAGAGGCTCCAGAGAGCTGGCCACCCGCTTGCACCCTATGAAGCTACAAGGAGAAGTCTACAACCCAGAAGAGGGGCCTCAGCAGATCATGCTGGCTCCCTGACCTCAGACTTCCAGCCTCCAGAGCTGTGAGGACTAAATTTCTATTGTTTGTAAGTCACTCAGCCTGTAGTATTTTGCTGTAGCAGCCTGACGGACTAAGACAGGCAGGCAGAATTCCAAGATGGACCACTCCCCCACCCCCGGGTTCCTGTGCCCTGGTGCACGTTATTCAAACACTAATCTAGATGCTGCAGTGAAGGGGTTTTGCAGAGGCAATTAAGTTCCCAGATCAGTTGACCTGAAAGTAAAAGATCATCCTCAGGCTGGGCCTGATGGAATCAGGTGAGCCCTTAAAGGGCCTGGGTCCTTCCGGTGAGAAGATTGAAAGTGTGAGAGGGCATATGGAGAGGCCACGTGGCCAGGAGCTGCGTGGGCCTCTGGGAGCTTAGAGCAGCCTCAGCCCTCCAACTGCAAGCACCTGAATTCTGCCAACAACCACGTGAGCTTGAAAGAAGACACCCCCCCCCGCCCCCGCCCCACCCAGCTCCAGAAAGGAATCAGCCCCTCCGGTACCTTGATGTCAGTCTTGTGAGACCCCGAGCAGAGAACCTAATTCAGCCAAGCCCAGACTTCTGACCTGCAGAAACTGCGAGATAATAAATGAGTGTTTTTTCTTCAGGTGCCGAGTTTGTGGTTAATTAGTTAGGTGTCAATGGAAATTGAACACAAGCGGTTGGAGTGAGCTTGCTCTGGTCTAAAAGGTAAAGGAACTTAAGCATAAATGTAATTTTAACTTTTAGCCCTTGTGCTTCTTTCTTTAGAACCAGATGCAAGCATGTAGTTTCATATGCCTTTTCTTTATTAAATAATAAAGGTTAAATTGAGATATTTAATACTTTGTTTATACTTATCCCACACCTGGAAGGCTTCCTGGAGGCTAGGGTCATTGCTAAGTACTTATTCTCTTTTCCATTTTTCCACAACCTAATTGCAATTCTATTGCAATTAGAAGGCTTTAGAATTCAAAGTCCATCCTTGCAAGGACCAAGACAAATTCAAACATATGCAGTAACAAAACAGTAAAATAAACAGGAAAAGTCCTTGTAGTACATTCATCCAATGAAATAACTATATACCATGACTGGTATTCCACTGGTAATAATAATCCTACAAGATGGATGAAAATTTAATTTCATCAAATAACATCAATACAAAACAAAAATAAATGACAAATGGTAATGTTTCTATTTTTGAATTATAAATGGCTATCCATATAACTGAATTTTTTTTCTAGTCTGCTTCAAGACATAATGGATTTTCTTTTTCTCTTCTGTATTAATCAATGAAGCTTGGTTTCTAATTAATTTCAGAGCATCCAGACCTTTGAGCTCCTTGAATAAAGGTATTGTTTAATACTAAGGTTTCTTGTTTATTTTTTGTCTCAAATAATTGGATGCATTTTAATGGCAGTATGTAAAAGCCAAATTTCAACTACTCAGATACCAACACAGAAGGGACTTCAGCTGAAGCACCCTCCACCCCCGCCCCCCTCAAAAAAAAAAAAAAAATCAATGAAACAGCGCCCCTTAGTGGTAGGAGAACAAAATTGTCGGTAGGTTAACCGTACAGTAAAAATTTTGCTGAGATATAAATTGGTAAGCACAAAATAATTTTCTCTTTAAAAAAAATTAGAAAGACTAAAGCAGAACACTTTAGAGCAATTATTGCAAAGTGGATTATGGGGAGTCACAGGGTGTTTTGAAAGCCAAAAGGGAGCCGTTGTATCTGCTGGGAAAAGTGAAAATCAAAGATTAACAGCCTTGAACATATAGGGAATTGAATTATCCCTAATACAAGCAGCAGAGTAATCTCAGCAGCCGTTCGTCCTCCAACGACTTTTCTGCTGAGGTGGAGCACAAATGAAAGTAAGCTGATTCTTCAGATAAATGGGATAATTTTAGACACTTCCATGACCCTTTAGAATTGTTGACTCATTAATACCAATACTCAGAAACATCTGGCCTGCTAGCCATATTTTATAGTTGAAATCACTAAGGCTCAGGGAAGATAGGAAAGTACTCGGGTCAATATTTGCATGTCCTTATTTCCAATTCCTTAAGCCTAAAATAATTGGGTTCGTCCATGGCCCACTATATGGAATGTACCCCATTCTGTAACTCTGCCCATTTACTAGCTGAAAAGTGGCATGGTTGAGTTATTACTGCTTGGGCTGTGTAGCCCAACCACTTGGGTTCCAAGTCCGCCTTTACCATTTATTGGGTGTGTGGCCTGGGGCAATTACTCAACCCTTCTGCACTTCAGGGTCCTCCTTTATAACACGTAGCTGATAACAGGATCACAGTCAAGGCCTTTTTCTTTTTTTTCAGATTAAATGAGAAAACAGGAAAAGTGCATTGAGAGGAGCCTGGCACCCAGTAAAAGTCTGAGAAACATTAGCTGTAAATAGCTGACACTGCATAGATTGACAAGCTCTTCAAGAAGTTGCAAACATTCGTTTATATTTAAAGACTTCTAGGGGCGCCTGACTGGCTCAGTGGGTAGAGCATGTGACTCTTGATCTCAAGGTTGCAAGTTCGAGCCCCACGTTGGATATAGAGATTATTTAAAAATAAATAAATAGGGGGCGCCTGGGTGGCTCAGTCGTTAAGTGTCTGCCTTCGGCTCAGGTCATGATCCCAGGGTCCTGGGATCGAGACCCACATCGGGCTCCCTGCTCTGCGGGAAGCCTGCTTCTCCCTCTCCCACTCCTCCTACTTGTGTTCCCTCTCTCGCTGTGTCTCTCTCTGTCAAATAAATAAATAAATAAATAAATAAATAAATAAATAAATAAATAAATAGGGGCGCCTGCGTGGCGCATTCACTTAAGCATCCAACCCTTGGTTTCGGCTCAGGTCATGATCTCAGGGTTGTGAGGTAGATGGAGCCCCCCCCCACCCCGCATTGGGCTCCATGCTGGGCATGGAGCCTGCTTAAGATTCACTCTCCCTCGAAGGGAGGAAAAAATGAAACAAGATGAAACCAGAGAGGGAGACAAACCATAAGAGACTCTTAATCTCAGGAAACAAACTGAGGGTTGCTGGAGTGGTGGGGGGTGGGAGGGATGGGGTGGCTGGGTGACAGACATTGGGGAGGGTACGTGCTATGGTGAGCGCTGTGAATCGTGTAAGACTGAGGAATCACAAACCTGTGCCTCTGAAACAAATAATACGTTATATGTTAAAAAAAAAAAAAAGATAGTAGGAAGGGAAAAATTAAGGGGGTGGAAATCGGAGGGGGAGACGAATCATGAGAGACTATGGACTCTGAGAAACTGAGGGTTTTAGAGGGGAGGGGGGTGGGGGGATGTGTTAGGCTGGTGATGGGTATTAAAGAGGGCACGTTCTGCATGGAGCACTGGGTGTTATACGCAAACAATGAATCATGGAACACTACATCAAAAACTAATGATGTAATGTATGGTGACTAACATAACATAATAAAATTTAAAAAAAAAGATTCATCCTCCCTCTCCCCCCCTAAAATAAATCAATGAATCTTATAAATAAATAAATAAACAAACATTTCCAGGATGCATACCAACTACCAAAAATGGTAAATTACCTGGGAGGAGTAGGCTTCAGATGCAAATTGAACTTCAGTGTTTTCACTTGGCATACTTCAGAAGTAAGTATGGACTGCGTTGCAACAAGCATGTTGTACTATTTTAATTTTAATTAAATAAAGACAGAATATTTCAAAGCCCACTTCAGGAATCCACTGAGCCCTTGGAGGTCACCTTCCAGAATTTCTTTTATGCATTTAACCTCCCTGTTCCCTTAGCCCTTTGTAAAGATGCCCCACCATCTCCAGGCTAACCTTTTGATGGGACCTTTTGATTATAATCCAGTGGTTGCTGATGTCTCCACTCCTGGAGCGCATCTGCAAAAAGGCATGCAAATATTGCAAGTTCCTGCAGTGTACGCACGCTGGGCTCAGCGTGAAGAAGACCGCAGTCATGCGCCAGGGAAACCGAGCCCCAAGCAGAGATTTCCATCAGCAATAGAGTGCTGAAGGCTGTCACAGCGTTCTGCTCTCTGGGCACCAGGCTGTCCATCAGCACTTGGATTGACAAGGAAAGGGAAAACAGAAAAGAGAAGCGAGCGCCGAGCATCCTTCCCAGTGTGGCACGGCTGTGGCACCGTAGCCCAGACCCAACCAGAGCCCCGCAGCTCTCATACTTCCCAGAGGAGTGTACAATTCATACCTGCTGTAGAATCCTCAAGCAGCTTCCCCAGGATGTTTAATGTCCAATGAGAGATTGTTTAAACAAATAGGCAACCCTTCAGCAAGTTTCTTAATCTCCTTTGTAAAGTTGGAGGGTATTAGGGTAATGCTAGTGCAATAACAAAAGTTCATTGTTCCCTTACAGGAGTGCCCTGCGGATGCTCCTGGATTGGAGAGGCGGGGCTCTGCTCTGTACAGTCGTTACAGGACCCAAGTTGGTGGGAAGGGAGCGGGTCTTCTGTCTTCAGTACTGGCTTCCAAAATCCCCTGGGCTTTGGCATCCAGCGGGTGGAAGAGGAAAGAGGAGTGTTATGGGAGGTTTTCATGGGCTAGGCCTAGAAATGGTGCTGTTACACTCTGTGGCCATACCTATCTATGTGCAAAGGAGGCTGGGAAATGTGGTTCATCTCTGTGCCCAGAGGAAAAGAGGACGTGGATTTGGTGAACGGAGAGCCAGTCTCTGTAGAAGAAATCACATATTTACCTTGAAAGTTGTGATAAGGATTAAAGATGACGTCAGGAGGTGTGCTTGGCTCATTGGCTACTGGGGAAGAAAGTAAGGATGTAAAAAAGAGGTAAGCTGTAGAATGCCAAGCAGGGACTGGATAGTGGGAAGGGCTGGAGGAGTCACAGGCACGGGGTTAAGGCGGTGACAGAGCAGGCTGAATTAGGGCTAAGGGGTTTGAGTTGGGGGCACTCAGGTAGTCCCTAATGCTGCCCACCAAAGGGTTTCAGTGCTCTGCCTTCAAGCGACAAGGCAGGAATGCACACCACCCCTCTACCCCGCTACCTCCAATCCTCTGCCTCTCCACTCCCCCATCCCTCACTCCACAGGCCTCCACCCACATTGTTGAGCGTGTGGTCATGTGACTAGTTCCAGCCAAAAGGCAGAAAGGACATGTATCACTTCTGGACTGAGTTTTTAATTGCCAGTGTAAGGCTGTCTAGAGGGCTGTTTTCCCTTTGCCAATGAACAATAAACAATATTCTGGAGAGGACTGGCTCCATTAGCCTGGGGCCAGGAGGGCAACACAGAGTGGAGCCTCTCGGCACTCATGTAATATCTTGTGTTGTTTTAAATCACTGGGAATTGGGAAGTTGTATGTTACTACAGCGTAACATATTTATTCTGACTGATATAGAAATCTTTTTTGAGGCAAGAGTCATCGGATAGTCTGTGAACAAACAAATCAACGAAAAGTTATTCTTGTCCATTTTAGATCAGTTCTAAGAATAAAGGGATCACGCTTTTAAGAACATAATTTGTATATTATTGCCTCAATGCAAGCAAAGGAAGTGCTTTATGGGCTTTGCATTACTTTAAATATTGATAAAATCAACTTTCAAGAGGGCCCCAGATACATTCTCTTCCTTAAAAGATCACTAGTCCCAATTTAGAGGAAGTTTATTTTTTTTAAAGATTTTATTTATTTATTGTCAGACAGAGAGAGAGAGAGAGAGCACAAGCAGGAGGAGCGGCAGGCAGAGGGAGAAGCAGGCTCCCTGCTGAGCAAAGAGTCTGATGAGGGACTTGATCCCAGGATCCTGGGATCATGACCTGAGCCGGAGGCAGACACTTAACCGACTGAGCGCCCCCCAGGAGTCCCTAAGGAAGTTTAAAGCTACAAAATGCTAAAGAGAGATGTTAAGGGCACATAATCAGAAGTAAAAGAAAAATGAAAATGGGAGAACTCTGGAGGGCATTGTGGGCAGCTGGCTGAAGTATTTTTAAGTAGGGCACAAATTTGGCTGCTTGCTGTCCTCTGGGATGTCTAGAACTGACCTCCTGAATTACAGAGGGACCCTGCACTGTTGGTTGCTTATGGGCCCTCCTGGTGCTCTGGCCTGTGGACCAGCCCTGCAATGTCCGCCTAACTCATGCAGTGCCATTTTGATCTTACATCATCCCACACTGAAGATAACTTGACATGAAAATATGACGAGTGACTCGTTTTAATATATTCCCCTAGAGTAAACTAAGCAATCCAACAAAACACCCTAGCTCTGCTCACTTCAGCATAACGGTGTTAAAAACAAACAAACCACAGGCTCAACATGGAGTCACTTGCCCCCATGACAGCAAATCAAGATCCTAACTGCAGTTTCAGCCTGTCCCAGGAATGTGACCTTTAACCAGTCAATCTGGAATCACCTGATCAGCACTAGTAAGGTGATCTGCATGATAGAACCCCCCCACTCCTCTCCCAAAGGAAGGTAACCTTGCCTGAAACAGTCTACTCTCTGTTAGAAACTTCCATTTTCCACCCCTTTCTGCCTAAAAAGTCCTTCCATTTTGTACAACTTCTCAGAGCTCCTTTCTTTTTTTTTTTTTTTAAGATTTTATTTATTCATTTGACAGAAAGAGAGAGAGAGAGGGAGCACAAGCAGGGGGAGCAGGAGAGGGAGAAGCATACTCCCTGCTGAGCACGGAACCCAACGTGGAGCTCGATCCCGGGACTCTGAAAACCCCGGCACCCCTCAGAGCTCCTTTCTATTTGCTATATGGGATGCTGTCCAATTCATAAATCATTGAATAAAGCTAATTTGATTATTTACTCCTTTGAATTTCATTTTTTAACAGATTTGGTGGCATCCAGTGGGACAAAAGAGACTTGCAACGACTTTGGGGACAAAGAAACACAAACATGATGCCCACGAACCCTTTTGAGTTCTCTGTCTTTCTCACTGTTTCCAAGGACTGTGGGTAAGTTCCTTTTAGTTCTGAGCTCCACTGTCTTCCTGGCTTCCCAGTTTGCAATTCCCCTTTTTGGAAACCCAGTCCAGTCTGCAGTCTTCATTTTGGGGTTTGCTGTTTTAGTCCTTTCCCCAGTATCCAGTTCCAAGTTGGGAATTGCTGGTGGTGCACACAGGACCCTCTGTTGGCCAGTCCACAGTAACATCTCTTGGTTACTGCTGGTGTGTTTCGGTCACATGTTTGTTTGTCTAAATAAAAGTTATTGCTAACAGGGACCTCAGAAGCCAAAAAGCCACAAATTTGGTGGGCATGGGTTGAGCACTTAAAAGTTATTAGAGCGCGGGGCGCCTGGGTGGCTCAGTTGGTTAGGCGACTGCCTTCGGCTCAGGTCATGATCCTGGAGTCCCGGGATCGAGTCCCGCATCGGGCTCCCTGCTCGGCAGGGAGTCTGCTTCGCCCTCTGACCCTCCTCCCTCTCATGCTCTCTGTCTCTCATTCTCTGTCCCGCAAATAAATAAAATCTTAAAAAAAAGTTATTAGAGCGCGGGGCGCCTGGGTGGCTCAGTCGGTTAAGCGACTGCCTTCGGCTCAGGTCATGATCCTGGAGTCCCAGGATCGAGTCCCGTATCGGGCTCCCTGCTCAGCTGGGAGTCTGCTTTGCCCTCTGACCCTCCCCCCTCTCATGCTCTCTGTCTCTCATTCTCTGTCCCGCAAATAAATAAAATCTTAAAAAAAAAGTTATTAGAGTGCTTGCCAGCTAACCCAAAGCTCTTGTGTTAGGATAAGTTGGTCGTGGAATGAGTTAGATTGACACTAGATTACCCACCAAGTTCAAGAAAAATCTCCATTCAAGGAAGGTACACTGTAAAACACCGCACAACCTCCAACCCAGCAGCACACCCCTCTTAGATAGTGGCTTGGTTCCGAGAGACCTAAAAACTTAGCAGGAAGAAGAAGGAGGCGGAGAAGGAGGAGAAGAAGGGGAAGGAGTAGAAGGAGAAGGAGAAGGAGGAGGAGGAGGAAGGAGGAGGAAGAAGAGGAAGGCGGAGGAGGAGAAGGAGAAGAATGGGTCTTTAAATTCTAAAAAGTTGAACATACCCACATTCCAGCCACCTATTTATTTTACATCTAAGAACTACAGTCATGGAAGCTGTGGATATTGACAAAAATGGCAAAAATCTTACTAAAAACAAACTAGAATAACATGGCCATTATGGGGAATGTTCCAATTAGACAAGATTCTTCATTTAAGAAGTGCCCTGGAAAGCTGGGGTTCCTGATTTAAACAAATGGGATGAGATGCCTATTTTATTTTATTTTATTTTATTTTATTTTTAAGATTTTATTTATTTGACAGAGAGAGAGAGACATAGCGAGAGAAGGAACACAAGCAGGGGGAGTGGGAGAGGGATGAAGCAGGCTTCCCACGGAGCAGGGAGCCCAATGCGGGGCTCGATCCCAGGACCCTGGGATCATGACCTGAGCCAAAGGCAGACGCTTAGCGACTGAGCCGCCCAGGCACCCCGAGATGCCTATTTTAATTGGTATGTAGAAGCTTTCAAAAGTCTTCAATATTTCAAAATTGCTTCATTAAAAAATTCATTGCAAAAAGCTAATGAAAAATTAAAGACACAAGACACCTTAAAAGACAATAAGACTGATGTGACTCCTACTGCCCCCTTCTACCCTCATTTAACTGAGTACTCATGTTCTACTAATTCTCTATCTGAATTGCCTTTCCACTCTGAAGAGACTATTAAACAATTCCCCTTTAAGATAAAACCAACCCAGATTGCAGGCGATCACTCCTTGGTCAAAGGCCGAACTAAGAGCCATAGTTAAAGAAATGTCCTAACCCTAGGGAGGATCCCCGAATGGCTTTTGAAAAATTTAAGAGTCATTCTTGGGGCCTATGACCCAGGCGGCCACATCTTTATGAGCTTGTACGCATGTTGGTAGGACCTGTTGAAGCCCAAAAATGGATGCAGGAAGCAAAATGGCAAAACCCCGAGAATGATATTCGAGATCCTCAGTCTTCAATATGTTCCCCTCATGGACCAGAAAAAGCTTGCAATGCTTGCAATGTAGTAACTGATCTTTTCAAAGCCATTCCTAGGGGCACCTGGCTGGTTCAGGCAGTAGAACACGAGACTCTTGATCTCAGGGTTGTAAGTTGGGGAGCCCCACGTTGGGTGGAGAGATTACTTAAAAATAATAAAAAAATTAAAAAAATAATAATAAAAAAATCTAGGGGCACCTGGGTGGCTCAGAGGGTTGAGCATCAACTCGATTTCAACTCAAGTTGTGATCTCAGGGTCCTGAGATCAGGCCTGCATCAGGCTCTGCACTGGGCGTGGAGCCTGCTTGGGAGTCTCTCTCTCCTTTTCCTTCTGCCCCTCCCCCTCCATCTCTCTCTCTCTCTCTCAAAAATAATAATAATAATACATCTTTTTTTAAAAAGCCATTCCTAGAGTCTTCCCTGGCCACATTGACTGGTTTATTTTTCAAACATGCAAACAAAAGAAAGATGAACCTGTGGCAGACTTTAAAACCCTCCATGGAAGCTGTCTTCCTACAGCCTCCAGGTTCCATACAATAAACTGGGTCACCCAACCTGCTCTAGCTGCCCTATTTATAAATGGATTATCTCTTGAGATTAGTGGATTGATAAAAAGGCAGAAAATAGGATGGGAAGCCACCAGTTGGACTGATGTCATGACCACAACTGAGCACTTTGAAAGGACTTTGAAGCAAGACCATAAAAAAGTTCACCCAACTATTGGCCTTACAGCCACTACAGCCCCAAGGCCAGAGACTTAAAATGATACCTGGGCCTCCAGCATTACACCTTCCTAGGGGTCCATTATCAAAACCCTGGCCCAGAAATCAATGTCTCTATTGTAATCAAGTGGGACACTGGAAAAGAGATTGTCCTCTGAGGCCCAATACAAATTCTTCCACATCAACTCAAATGCCTTTGTATCTGCCCCCAAAAGAGGCCCCCATATGGTCCCTGCCCAGAGTAGATGGGACTCCAAGGGACCCTCCAGATTACTCTGCCACCAGTAATCCCCTTAAACAGTGTAGGGGAGACTAAAATTAAAATGAATGGGAAATAATGCCGAACTCTGGTAGCTACTGGAGCTACGCTTACTATTTTAAACCCCACTCTCATAGGACAACAAATCCCTCAGAGTGAAAAGAAGGTTTCCATAGGAAGGTTATCTAATAAAATTCAGAGAGAGTTTCTATCTCAAGCAGTACAAATGACTCTGTGACCTTTCACTGAAAAACATTCCTTTTTGCTGTGTGATACAGCCCCAGTTAATCTTTTAGGTAGAGATCTCCTTTCTAAATTAAACGGGATAATACATTTTGCCTCCAATGGAGACCTCACCTTAGAATTTCTTGACCAACCTGAACCTGATCTTTTATGTTCCCTACAATGTCCTTGACACAGAAGAGGAAGAATTTCAACAAAGTCTCCTGATTTAATCAAGATGCCCAAAAATCTGTGGGCCTCTGCTCTTTTAAAAAAAGATTTTATTTATTTGAGGGAGAGGGAGAAAGGGAGCACAAGTGGGGGGAGGGACAGAGGGAATCTCAAGCAGAATCTCAAGCAGACTCTGAGCTGAGCGCGGAGCCCAACATGCGGCTCAGTTTCATGACCCCGAGATCATGACCTGAGCCGAAATCATGAGTCGGATGCTTAACTGACTGAGCCACCCAGGCGCCCCTCTGGGGGCTACTTCTAATACTGACATTGGGAGAATAAAAAGTTCAGAGCCTATAAAAATGCAGATAGACATAACTAAACCTCTTCCCAAATGGCCTCAATATCCTCTTCCCAAATGGCCGATAATATCTATTATCCATCAATATCCACACAAAGCCTCACACCAATAGTAGAAGACCTAATCATTCCTTGTCCCAGCCCCTGTAACATACCCATCTTTCCAGTCCAGAAACCTAATGAGGACTTGAGATTTGTCCAGGACTTGAGAGCTATTAACAAGGCAGCTATTCACAGCCCATGGCTGGCTCCATCAGTAGAGCATGTGACTCTTGATCTCGGGGTTGTGAGTTCAAGCCCCATATTGGGTGTAGAGATGACTTAAAAAAAAAAAAAAATCTTAAGCACACACACACACACACACACACAAGATAGCTATTCCCTGTTTCTCAGTTTTTCCAAGCCCAAACACCCTTTTGTAGCAAGTTCTACCTGACTCAAGGTGGTTCACTGTTGTAAACCTTTGTTCATCCCTGAAGTCCCTAAAAGCCATTTGGCTTTACTCGTACTCTTTAAAGTGAATGTATTTCTAGGTCTGGCTGGCTATTGCAGACTATGGATTCCTAATTTTTCTCTATTGGCTTCTCCACTCTATGAACTTACTAAAATTTCAGTCCCTGGATGCCTGCCTTGGGAGGATAAACATGAGCAGGCCTTTCTATGACGAAAACAAGCACAGCAAGAACTGCGTGTCTTCGAGCCACCTAACTATTCAAAACCCTTCCCCTTATTTGTGCATGACAGAAAAACACAAGCCCAGGAAATGCTTGTGCAAGAACATGGCAATGAATACAGACCTACTGCCTTGGACAGCATACAGCTGGACTCAGTTGCTCCTGCCTATCCCAACCGCCTTAAGGCAACAGCCCTAGCTACAAAGTTGGTAGAAGCCTTAGGAAATGACATTTATTTATACACTTCACATGCGGCCCTAAGCCTTCTTAACTCTGAATCGACTCAGTATTTCTCTGCAAGCCGACTCCTCCTCTAAGATCCGTCTGCTTTTGCTGCCTAATTTACATCTTAAATGTGGCAACGTCCTTAATCCCTCCAGCTACAACCCCTGCCTGATGAAGGTGAACCCCACGACTGTGAGGTAATAATGTCCCATTTCGTGACACTGCATCCTGATTTACAAGACACCACTTTGACTAATCCTGATCTAATTTTGTGTGCTGATGAGTCACACTATAAAAATGAGAAAGGGATTTTCCAACCTGGTTATGCTGTTACTATCCAATAGGAGCTCCTTGAAAGAGATAACCTCCCACGAGCTAAATCCACCCAGCAGAGCTCCATGCCCTTACTGGAGCATGCCAGTTATCATCAAAAGGAAGAGTTGTTAATATTTATGCTGATAACCAGTATGCCTTGGGGGTCATCCATGATTTGGAGATGTTATGGAAACAAAGGGATTTTCTTACATCCGCTGGGACCCCAATCAAAAGTGTACAACAAATAAATGACTTCTCACTGCTATTCTCTTATCTTCTGAAATCGCTGTCATCAAAATTGAGGCTCACACTAAAAAGACAGAACCTGAGCATCGGAGAAATGCCCTGGCTCACTCTCATGCAAAGGCAGTAGCGACAGATGTGGACGAAGTCCATTCTGCTCCTGAACCGTCCTTGCCAGACTTCTGCCATCTTGGTGTCTTCCTTGTAACGTGGCAACAGTATGCTCCTGAATCAGAGACCGCAATGGGTAAACAGCCACTTGGTTCTTCCCCACTCCCTGACGTATCCCATTTTCCTGTTTTTGCATTCCTTTACCCGCCATGGAGCAATTCAGCTGATTCATATTATAAATAAATAGTTGTGGAGAGACTTCCACAAAATTGCAAAAACCGTTTACCACCAATGCCTGACCTGTCGTGTCCATAATCCTGGAAAAACTATATTTATTCCCAGAGGCCTCAAAATTCCCTCGGGACCCTTTGAGCACCATAGCTGGAGGTCATTCAACTGCCACCTAGTATGGGTTATCGATCTGTCCTTGTTATTGTCTGTATGTTTTCTGGATGAGTTGAAGCCTTCCCCGGCCACAGGGCCGATGCCCTCACAGAGGCAAAGAAATTTTTGGAAAACATGGTTCCCACTTGGGGTTCACCTTCCACAATCTCCAGTGATCAAGGCACCCACCCACTTCAGTGGGCAAATCTACAAGCTTTAACAAAAATCTTACAAACTTCCTAGAATTATCACTGTCCCTATCACCCTCAATCATTAGGCAAGGTCGAGAGAACAAACGGGATCCTCAAACTTAAAAATCTCTAAACTTGGGGCACCTGGGTGGTACAGTCATTTGTGTCCGACTCTTGATTTCTGCTCAGGTTGTGATCTCAGGGTCATGAGATCGAGCCTCGTGTCAGGCTCTGCGCTCAGCATAGAGTCTTCTTAAGACTTTCTCTCCCTCTCCCCCTGCCCCTTCCCACCACTCTCTCTAAATAAACAAATCTTTAAAAAAAAAAAAAAAATCTTAACTTGCTGAAACTACTAGACTCTTTTGGCCTAAAGTATTGCCTCTGGTCTTGTGGACTATTTGCAGACCCCCTTTGGGAAACATAAACTCACTCCGCATAAGATAGTCACCAGTCAACCAGTGTCTGTTGGTTTACAACTGTCTGCTGATCCCTTGTTTTCTCAAGCTAGTATGACCAATTACTATAAATCGTCAATGTCTTATGCCAAAGCCTGTCATCAACAGGTTAAGGAAGCTTTGCCAGATCCCAATTCAAAGGGTCCTGTTGGTCATAGTCCGGAGCCTGCTGACTGGGTATTCTGGAAATGACATCAGAAGAAGACAGCTCTTGAACCCTGTTGGAAGGGACCTTACCGAGTGTTCCTGACACTGCTGTGAAACTAGAAGGCATTGAGCCTTGGGTGCACATCTCACAGGTAAAGAAGGCCCCACCTGACATCTGGTCCTATGCAGATGCTGGAAACCTCCAACAAGTGGCTGACATCAATGTAGACTGCTTCTACCCAAGATGCCAGATCAAGACTTTATACTTCATTTTTTTAAAGATTTATTTATTTATTTGAGAGACAGAGAGTGGGGTGGTGGCGGGGGGCTGTAGAGCGGCAGAGGGAGAGGGAGAGAGAGAATCTTTTAAAATCTTAAGCAGACTCTGTGCTGAGCCGGGAGCCTCATGCGGAGCTCGATCTCATGGCTCTGAGATCACGACCTGAGCCAAAATCAAGAGTCAGACAATTAACCAACTGTGCCACCCAAGTGCCCCAAGACTTCATACTTTATTATTTTTTAAAGATTTTATTTATTTATTTGACAGAGAGAGACACAGCGAGAGAGGGAACACAAGCAGGGGGAGTAGGAGAGGGAGAGGGAGAAGCAGGCTTCCCGCTGAGCAGGGAGCCCGAGGCGGGGCTCGATCCAGGACCCTGAAATCATGACCTGAGCCGAAGGCAGTCGCTTAATCGACTGAGCCACCCAGGTGCCCAAGACTTCATACTTTAAACATGAAATCCTTTCTTCTCTTTCTTTCCTTTACTCTGGCATTGGCCTGGAAAGATAATACCATCGTCTGTATTTCCCAGACCATTGTTATGGAGGGTAACCTTTCAAATTACTGAATTTGTCATCAGAAATTCTAATCTGTCCTTGAGGCTAGAAACCCCTTGGTCATTCCTGTGACCAAGTTCTCGTCTATTCCCAATGCCACCACAACGATAGACAACCCCCCCTTAGAAGTCTCTTCTCGAGTTCAACTCTCATAGCCAAAAATCCAGTGCCTTGTTTTTATCTTTTTCTAATTGTAACTGTTCCTACCCAAGTAGACACAAATACCTATGCAAATCTCAGTCCATTGGCACCCCGACATTTTCATGATTATCTAACTCAGATCTGCCCCCAATCACAAAAAGAACTCCAGCAGCACCCATCTTTGCAAGATAATTAGAACAGCAACTATGTGGTGCTAGGAGATTTCCTTCCAAATACACTAAAAATCCACCTGAGTCCTGGCTTGAACAGGCAAATGCAACAATCCCTGTGTGTGAATCCATTGATGGTAACCACCGAAACCAGAATGGTCTGGTGTATCTTTGTCTGTGGTGGTTATCATTCTCCTTGGGTCTCTCAATGTCTGGATGGCTGACACACAGCTGGGCAATACCTCTGAGGTTCCCTAACTGTGTCCCTAACAGTTCTCAAACAAACTAAGCCACCTCACTACTCAGCCCCCCTGAATTTACACTGTCAAGTTAGAAAGGACCTTCCAAGAAACTTCCAGGGCCCTACATCCTCGGCTAGGAATAAATGTAAATACGAATATGATCAGGAACCTGTCTTTAACTCTTGAAAATATTGCAGAATCTGCTAAGACAACAGCTGCCCAACAAAAATCCTTAGACTCTGTGGCCAAAGTTGTTCTTGATAATCAGATAGCCCTCAATTACCTGTCAGCTGAGCAAGGATTATCTGTGCTGTGGTCAACACCACCTGCTGCACTGGATTAACACTTCTGGAGAAGTTGAAACAATTACACAAGATCACTATACGTGCCGCTTGGCACAATGGGGCTCTTTCTTTGACTTACGTGATTTTGATTGGGTTGGGTCTCGGGGACCATGGCTCCAAAGTGCACCCCAAACACTGAGAATTATTCTGCTTATAACAATCACAGTGGTCTCCCTGGCACACTACATTCCCTCCAAAGCTTTAAACGCGGGGCACCTGGGTGGCTCAGTCGGTTAAGCGTCTGCCTTGGGCTCAGGTCATGATCCCAGGGCCCTGGGATCGAGCCCCGCATCAGGCTCCTGCTTGGAAGGGAGTCTGCTTCTCACTCTGCTCCTCTCCCCCGCTCCTGCTCTCTCTCTCTCAAATAAATAAAATCTTTTAAAAAGCTTTAAATACAGGTGTATAGCCAGGAACCACCAGGCAAATGATCTCCCTAAGACTGGAACGCCAAAAAACGAAAGAAGAAAATGACCACCTAGAAAATGGTGAACCTGGAGTCTGGACATGCGAATACCACAGAGATTCAGCCAAAAACATCCTGACCTGTGAAAATCACACAGAGGATCAGTAAAACCTGTGAGAACTCCCAGAGCGGTAGCTGAGAGGTGCGCTAATGCCTTCAACTTTGATGACCTGTTTGTTGTGAGAAGGGAGAGGAAAAAAGAAAGGAGCAATAGGCCCCAAATTGCCCCCGTGACAGCAAACCAAGGCTTAATTGCAGTTTCAGCCTCTCCCAGGAATGTGACCTTAGCCAGACTATCTGGAATTATCCGATCAGCACTAGTGAAGTATTCCGCATGACAGACCGCCACTCTTCCCACAAAGGAAGGTAACCTTTTCTGAAACAATCCAGTCTGTTAAAAACTTCTTTTTCCTCTTCCCTTCTGCCTAAAAAGCCCTTCCATTTTGCACAGCTCCTTGGTGCTCCTTTTCGGTTTGCTAGACGCGATGCTGTATGATTCATAAATCCTTAAATAAAGCCATTTTGATCTTTAAATTTACTTGGAAAAAAAAAAATTTTTAACAAAGAGGAAGCTCTGATATTCCCAGCCAGCTGGTTGAGCTGCCTTAACTAGAGCTCAACAAGTAGACCATGAAGTCCTTAGACGCAGAAGCTATATTTTATTCATCTGTGAATAACACAGTAATTAGTTAAGAGCCTGCTTTGAATTCAGCCAGATTCTGGCTTGAATATTGATTCTACCACTTAATAACTGGGTAACCTTGGCCACTTAACCTCCCTAATCCTGTTTCATCGCCTGTAAAATGGGGATAATAATGCGTGACTCCATTAACTTGTGGAAATTAAACGTGACACTTGTATGTAATGCTTCTGGTACAGCTCAAAATACGAAGGCTTGTTGAGTGCTTGGAAGAACTCTTTGTTGAGGGCTTGGAAGAACAGAGGCTTGCATCCAACCAAGGGTGTGTGAGCTCAGAAGAAACTGCCTGAGTCTCCAAGTTTAAAGGAAGGTAGCTTTCCCAGAGGCTGCAAATGCCATAGAGTTGAGATTGAACAGATAGTGTTTACCTCAAGGAAATGGCTTGGTTTTCATTTTATCTGCATTGTTTGAATTTTCATATGGATTAAAAATACATGAAATTAAAAATAAATACGACTTTTTAAGAGGGGGGGAAAATGCTGGGCTGGCAGGATTTCTGGCTTATTCGCTGAATCTTTGAGCTCTTTTAGGAAAGCAAGGGCGAGGAACAGAAAACACTAATAATTACCCACCCAGCAGTCGCCATGCCCACAAGGACCTGGGGGTAGCAACAAAATCCAATGATCCTTCAGGGTTGGGCCAATACCTTCTCGACAAGACTGCAGCTTCCACAGCGTCCACACATCCTTATCTCCCTACGTCGTTTGGGCGGTTGGCACCTCTCGCTGCCCCCAGGCAATGGTGGGCAGGGGAGAGACCGAGGCGGGGCTGGAGCGCCCCTCCCGCGGCCGCGGCCGCGGCCATTAGGGCGTTTCCGGTGCCCCCCGGGGCGCTCCGGAGGCTGCCAGGGGTGCCCAGGAGCCCGCGCAGACCAGGCCGCCCGGCCGAGGGGCGGGCCCGGAGCCGCGGCCTCGCTTCCGCCCGCGCCGCGCCGCGCCCGCCACCTCCCGGCCGCTCGCCCGGGCCGGCCCCGCGGGGCCCGGCGCCGTGACCCGCCGAGCACCGCCAGCATGCTGCAGAAGCGGGAGAAGGTGCTGCTCCTGAGGACCTTCCAGGGCCGGACGCTGCGGATCGTGCGGGAGCACTACCTGCGGCCCAGCGTGCCCTGCAACAGCCCGCTCTGCCCGCGGCCCGCCGCCTGCCGCAACGGTCAGCGCCGGGGCCGGGCCGCGGCGCGGAGAGCCCTGGGCGGCGGGAGCGAGGGCGGCGGGGCCGGGCCGGGCGTCCGCCGGGAGGCGCCGGGCGCTGCCGGAGGCGGAGCGCGAGGTCGCGCGGGCGCCGAGGCCGGGGCCGCCGGGCCTCGCCCGCCCAGGCAGCAGCTCGGGCCCGGCGGCGGGGCTGCGGGTGGGAGCGAGAGGCCCGCGGCGCCGGAGCCGCCCCGACGGCCGTGGCGCGCTGCTCCCTGGGGCTCTCCACCCCCGCCCTCCCGACGGCCCCCCTCTCGCGCGGAAGGGCCCAGAGCCCGGCGCCCCCACAGCCTAGAGGCCCGGCGAGCGGGGCTTTCCGAGGGGCCCGGGGCGCAGGACCCTGCCTCTTCTGCACCCCCCAGGATGGCGTGGTGGTGAAAGGGGGGGGGGGGCTGAGCTGCGGGCCCCACGGCGAGAGGTGGGGCGCCATCCCGCGGCGCGGAGAGCGCCTGCTGCCGCTCATTTGACGCGTAACTTCGCACAAATGCTCTGACCTGCCAGCCCAGACCCTCAGACTCTTAGCGGGTGCAGAGCCGTCGGCACTAAAGTTTGCGAATTGTCCGGGCCCTCGCTGCACAGGAAGGTCATGGGGAAGTTGGATTTGGAGCTGCTGTGCGCTAGGCCTTCGCCCACTTGGTTTCTCAGCTGCAAGGGTGGCCGATTTAACGAGGAAGATGACTGGTTCTCTTCTGTCTGGTGGGAGAGGAGCCTAACTACAAAAGTAGTTAACTTGATGAAAGTACTGGGAATCCTCAGTTTGGGATTAAAGCGAACGTTTCATGTACAGCTTGGCTAAGCAGCTCCCTGAGATGCGGGCTGGGTGGAAAGCCTAACCACTGCCCTTGCTTGCCCTGAGCATGTTTTCCAGTCGATTCCGGCTTTCTGGCGCCTGGAGACTTCTGAGCGTGTACACAAGCTTGAGACTCAGAACCCGCTTGAAATTGCTAGGCATAAACAGGTGGTTAACATGTATATTTCGGGGGACCCCATTCGAATGTGAGTGTAGGTCGGTGAGTTAACACAAATAAATATTTAGGTCGTGCTAAAGATTTGTTTTTAAAAAATCAGTCATCTTCTGCACCACCGGCCACACCATAAACCACCTTGAGCTTTTACTTAGCACAGCTTCAGACAAATGAAGATGCTGAATTTACCTGAACTCTGGGCCTCTACCAAAGTAGGTTTGTCGTGTCCTTTAAAAACTTCAGGGTGTAGTTAAGACTGGAAGTTATTTTGCAGAGTGGAGCACCTTGACATGGAAGTAGAGACAAGCCAGGTTCGCAATTGTTGCCTAATCGCTTACATTTTGAATTATGTTCTAGATGGGAAACTCTTGTCTAGTGATGTGACGCATTACATGATCCCAGATTGGAAAGTTGTTCAAGATTACCTGGAGATCCTTGAGTTCCCAGAGTTGAAGGGAATTATTTTCATGCAGACGGCTTGTCAAACTGTGCAGCATCAGAAAGGCCGCAGGTATCTATCTGTTTTGCATTATTTATTTATTTCTATATGGCATATTTTTCTCTTCCCCTTTAGAGAAGGTCCCTTGTTGGAGGGGATGGGGAGGAATTCATTATTTTGTCAGAAAGGACTTTTTGAACTAATTTGGTATTCTCTTCGCTGGTGAGGAATGCAGTGACATTATTTTATATTTCTGCTTCAACACCTGGCCAAGAGATCTGACTGTAGATCGATCAACTGCAGTGTCCCCAGTATATGGGTATTTAAGATTCTTGGCTTTGGGTTTGCATGTATTTTTTAGATACATTGTTTCAGAGGCCTATACTTTTTTGGGGGGGGGGGCAGTATTTTATTTTTAAATTTTAAACTGTTTATTGTGGATGCAAATTGTACTTGTAGTGATTTATTTAAGGAAAGCAGAAATAACTTGTGTTATTTTTACATGACTAGTATAACTACCAGCCATACCCATTGTATTTGCCAAATGATTTCTGATTGAAATCAGTCTAAAATGCTTGCCTTATACCTAAATGAAGAACAATTGTTTACCTTTTAAACAAATACCTAAAAACTGGTTTTGCTTCATTTAACATTGGGAAAGGATTTATGATTTGAACGTGACGACTGCATAGAAACAGCATATTACAATTATACATCCGACCTCTTAACACCCCTAGTTATTTAAAAAGCAGAAACTATGTGTTTATTCTTTTTTAAATGTTCTGGTTTCTTTAGAGTTTGGTGGTAAAAGATGAAGTATGTTTGTATATGAAAATGATGAGTTGTCCTTATTATATGCTCAGTTCAAAAAAATGTGCATTACCTAGATTGCGGATTTTTCAGATAGAATATTTTTCAATGAGTTTGAAGTTGATTTTGCTCAGACACAAAGATATAGATGTTTATACACATCCAGGTTTGAATGCTGCTCCAGGGGTCGTATTTCAATTTCTGCTACTAAAATCAATTTGTTGCTATCATTCGGATTGCAAGCACTCTGCTGAGCCTTTTCAACTTCTGTTTTCTGAAATATTTTTAATATTAAGGGTTGTTTTAAAAACCAATTCCTGGGACATTCAAAAGCAAAGAATTGGAATTTAAATGGCTTTTCTCCTGAACATTTCAAAAGTAGTTAACTTGATGAAAAACTATTGGTTTTCCACCGCTTTACCGTGTCTCTAAATATACTAAATGTGAAAACAAAGGATGAGCAGTTGTGAAATAGGCTGATACGATATCACCCTGGTTTTCCCATTTGGTAAGCACATTTTGAGCTCAGAGTTCCAGCCTTATGGAGTACAAAAAGTCTGACCCTTGAACAGCGTGGGGATTAGGGGCTCGGACCCCTGCACAGGCAAAAATCCATGTATAACTTTCAATTCCCCCAAAACTTAATAGTCTACTGTGGACCAGAATCCTTACCGATAACATAGTCGATTAACATATATTTTATATATATTAATGTTGTATACCGTGTTCTTGCAATAAAGTAAGCTAGAGAAAAGAAAACATTATTAAGAAGGCCACAGTGAAGGGGCACCTGGGTGGCTCAGTTGGTTACGCGTCTGCCTTCGGCTCAGGTCATGATCTCAGGGTCCTGGGATGGAGCTCCTCATGGGGCTCCATGCTCAGTGGGGAGCCTGACTCCTGCTCTGCCTGGCACTCCCCCTGCTTGTGCTCTCTCTCTCTCTGACAAATAAATAAAATCTTTAAAAAGAGAGAGAGAGATTGGTCTTAAAGCAAGGGTACTGAACGTAATTGATGAAGAGAAAGAAGAGGCAGGCAAAGGAATCAGCACGTTTGGGACTTGGTGCTTTGTTTACCTGGTAAGCAGCCGGCAGTTGTATTCAGGTTCAAAGAGCTAAATGACCAAAACTACCGAAGCCTTAAAAAGTGTCCTATATCGAAAGCTAACTTTATAATTGATCACAGCCCTTGAATGTAGAAGATTCAGGGAATTCGCTTTATTAGTTTGGACTTCATTAAGTGTTAAATGTAAGTCATTGGCCCTCTGGTGTTTTGCTTCATTTAATGTTGGAAAATGTTTTCTTGTGTTTTTCCATTCTTCCTTGGAGATTTGAGATGCTAGTAAATAACTCATTCTATTTGATACGCTTTGAGAAACAATTTTTGCTTTAAAAAGCCTTGTCAGTGAAAAATACCTGGTTGGTCTAGTGTCTGGTGTAAGGATGCCTTGCTTTCTTCTTTTGCCCTCCTCCTGAATTATTTATTTATAGCTTTAGAGTCTCAATAGTTCACACCTCTGTTTCTCAGTATATAACATAAGATCGGAATTAGAGAAAATTATAGTTGGAGAGGATCTAAGAAGTCAAGTGTTCCAACTCCCCATCCAATGGATTGGTATTCCTCAGTCTTTGTTTCTAAGGCTTTTTATCAACTTTTTTCTTCCTAGACACCCAGTCTTAATTTGCTTAGTTACTTAAACATGTTTTAACATAAATCTAGATGTAAAGTCCTCATGCTTAAGTACTTACTGCAACCCTAAACCCAAATTGACCTTCACATTAAATAAACAAAGCTTACACAATAAGAAGACTGCAAATGAACGTTAATTTAACGTGACCGATAACATTGTTCTACTGAAATGAAATCACCAGAGTTGAGTTTCCCAGTAAAAAGACATAGTCTCCAATCTGGTTCTGTACTTAAAGTGATTTTGTATTTTGATTTCGATGCTATCAATACGGAAAATGCCTGTTCTCCTAAGTATATTAAATATATTACGGAAAATATTATGAAAGAAGTCACGTTTTTAATTGCTCGGGATAATCGCATGCTCTGCCGATCCTCACACACTTGTTCCGTGAGGGATCCTTTGATGACTGTGAGGCTGTCTTGTCCATTGCCTTCATTCCTGTGTGCAGGTGTTTATCTGTTTATTCAACAAACATTTGCTGAGACACTGTGCGTGCCGGGACCATGCTCACACCGAGGCTGCCGTGCTGAACAGACGCAGACACGGTGTTCGGGGGAGACAGTGGTACTCAGCTAATCACACAAACAGATGGAGAGCTGCCACGGAGCCACGGGCCCTGAGAGCCCGCGTTCGCCAGGGAGGCGAGGGAAAGCTTTCCCGAGGGAGATGCCTACGCTGGGCTCTCCAGGGTGGGTAGGAGTAAACCAGGCAGAGAAAGGAGAGAAGCTTTCCAGGGGAGGGGGCTGCTGTGCAGGGTCGTGGAGAGGGAGATTTGCTCCGTTCAAGAAACTAGAAGAAGGGCGCCTGGGTGGCTCAGTCGTTAAGCGTCTGCCTTCGGCTCAGGTCATGATCCCAGGGTCCTGGGATCGAGTCTCACATCGGGCTCCCTGCTCGGCGGGAAGCCTGCTTCTCCCTCTCCCACTCCCCC